>NC_137457.1:189860851-190012025 GCF_964235325.1 Thermobia domestica
TTTGGTATAGATTCCCGAGAATAACTGCAACCCTCATTAAATTGTGAATCCAATAGGCACTACTTGTTAATCCCTTAGTTTTATCTCCTTTATCTCGCTTATTATCAGTGGTAGTGTGTCCAATTTTCGTGCATGGGGTCTTTGGTTCCATCCCAGAACACTGCAAGCGAATAACCATCGTGTGCGTTTGTGTTCTCGACATTCTAAATACAGAAGTTGATTAAAGCAAATATATTCATAGCAAAAACTATCTTTGTTTACATATGAAATCCTCTCCTGAGTATTTATAGTTAGCAGTCATACCCCTGATGTGACAGATAGAGATATAATTCTCAATGGGAACTTATCTGATTCGAAAATAAAATGAAATCTTTCAGTTCCGCGAATATGCCCTTTAGGCAAGGGAAACAAATGTTTAAGGTAAGTGAAAGACGATGGAATGAGAATGTGAAAGGAAAGTACTCCAAGAAAATTTATGTTTACGACTTTCTTCACCACCTATCTCCTAGCTCAAGATCAAACCAGAGACCTTAAGCATACTCTACCACTGAGACACACTGCCCCTCATCTAGTTCGAGTCGTGCATTAAGTTGTAGATCCATGTATTACTAGTCTAGATGACTCGAGAAAATTATCTTTGTCTACACTCGAAACTCGAGTCGAATTCCAGTCGCAGTGATCAATTTCGTAAGAGGTCGTTCGTGCACATCTGATAGACTGTAGTCAGTATTGTTACATGATTTCAAAACGGATTAAAACGAACTGAAGGAGCGAGCCATTTATCAAACTCGAAAACATTATGTTTGACTCGAGTCCCGGGAGGATTCGTTCCCGGGCTATCAATAAATTGCATACACATAGTTAACATATAGAGTAATAGCATGGTAGGAGATGTTTCGGGTTTGATTCCCGCAAAATTATAAGTAATATATAGAATAACAACATGCTTCAGGTTCGATGCTCGAACAGTGCATATATAACGCAAAGTCATATATTATACTAATTTGAAAGTCATTTCGAAGTAGTTGTTATTATTATTAATTATAGTTCCCGTCCCACCCACCCTTGCTGTTGTATTTAAGTTATAATTACTTCTAAAAGTAAATTACATAATAGTTTCATGAATGTACATAATAAAAACGCAAAGAAGGTGTTTGTTTCAAGCGCAGACAGCTGTGGAAGCAAGGTATGTTACATTATCGCTGGTGACTCCGAGCGTTTCCGAAAACAACCGAATGTTCACGAATCAGGGATAATGCGCTCATGGGATTCCATCATAGCATCGTCTGTGTTAAGTCTTGCGTATAGCAGTTAATAATATTAAAGAGAGTAAACTAGTGTTATTTGTGGTCATAATTAACGTGAATTAGCCCTAGTTTTTACATTAATTCTTGTTTACTTCTAAGTAAGAAATTAAACCAACCACCCACCCTTACTTCTAAGTTTTATTGTTTGCGTTCATACTTAGTATATATAATGCTTTCATTAAAGAATAATCGTAGTGTTCACTACCCAGTAATGAAGAGTAGTAGCAAGCCGGCCACAATGTTCTCTAAGTCGAGGTTTTATTACTTAGACTTAAGGGTACTAAAACACTTCGTCCAATATAGTCCGACGTATGGTGAAAATAATCAATCTACTTTTCGTAGTAATATTTTAGGATTAAAATGTAAGCGTTACTACATGGTTCAATTCACAGACCAGAACTTTAGTCTTGACGATCTAGTAGAACTTGGTTTTAGGAGACACTTTTTGTCAGTTATAACAGGCATTGCTGAAACTAACACGATATTGCGAGAATCAATATTCTTCGCATTAAAGACGGATCAGCTTAACTATAAGATCTGCGCTCTGTTTACATCTAGAGCTGACCAAGAAACTGTAAACAGATGGCTAGATAGATTTAGAAATAGATTTGATTGTACACAAGCTATTAGAATAGCTGATTTTATCACTACCGTCTCGCAGTTTGAGAAACAGACATAGCTTGTTATCGCAAGCGATAAGCTGTCTTTAGATTTAGTTGCTTTCGCTACTTTATTCAAAGAACAAAATCCATGGCTATCCAAGTAAAGAAACAGTGAAACGGGACAATATTGTAAATAGTTTTGTGTAGGATATTATTTTTACGTATAAATATTAGTGGTAGTATTTAAGTCTCATTATATTAAAGCTAGATAAGAAGTATTATTTGAATTATTATTTGTATTATTCCTAGGATTATTGTTATTAGTATTAGAGTATTAGGATTAGAATATATTAGAAATATAATTAAGAATTTATTTTGGTGAATAGGGATATATTGTTATTTTCAGTAATTAATTATAGTAAGTTTGAAATATAGAAATTCGACTATGTCTCGAAGACACACATATATAGAACATATAAATAAGAATGATTAGAAGACAACTAGAATATAATAACTAGAGAATTAAGATCAATTAATAGTGAAAGAGAATTTATTTTGAAGAAAAGAAAAATAGTAATTAGGTCCATGATTGATAATATATGTGAATATGGAGAAGAATCATGGACGAAAATTGAATAATTTTTGCTATCTGACAGTAACATCATCTAGATTAAATACATAGATAAGGCAAGAAAGAACAAAAATATTAAGAAATGAATGGTGCAAATTTATGTTAATAGGGAAGCTAGAAAAGAACGAAATTAGAATTGGTAAAAAAACACGAATTTTTGACCAACCTTTCAGAAGGTTTAAGTTCTAATTAGGAGGGAAGTCCCATTCTCGCCGAATTAAAAGTGGGCGATTATCCAAAACGTCGACGAGAATATTTTATTTATGTAGTCTCGTAAGTCTTCAGTGGCAAAGTTCAAAGAGACACAGGAGATGCCTCGTTTGTGACTTGAATGCAGTGACCAATTTTTTTAGGTGAATCCTTCTTAGTTAGCCAATAACCTAATGAATACTAAAAGTGAAATTTATATTTAAAAATAAATTACCAAGGTTTAATATGATAAACATCCTAGAGTGTAGGAGTAAGATAAAGATAAATGTAACTTTTTGAAATAGAAAATATTTCTAGTAACGTGACGTATGCTTGCATCATAGCATATAGCTTTATATCTAGTGTAAAGCTTAGTTTGTAGAGTATTTGAAAATCTAGCTGGTTATTTCCATTAATTTGTACCTGGTATGACAGAAGTGATGAAATAGAGAAGGATTTGAAAAGGTAAGAGACTAAGAAGAAACGTAGCTATAGAAATAAATAATTTAGATAAAGTAGAGATAGCATATAGATAAATAAACTGAATTTTGACTATAAGTATGTGATTATGATTATGACTAGTGTATATCCCGACTTAAACAAGTAAGATAAAAGCATATAAAATAAATATAGTTATTGAGAAGAATAGAGAAAATGATGCTATTGATAAGAGATAGAAATAAATAGATATAGAGATATAGAAGTAATAAGAAATATATAGAGAAAATAAGAAGTTATATAAGCATGCTAGAAGTAAAATATTGAAGAGTATAAGAGATTATGAATAGTAAAAGAAGAAAAGAAAATAGAGTTAGGGATATAAAACAGACATAAGTATGGAGCTCCTTCGTGGCTAAGTGGTTAGCGCACGCGCCTTTGGCGTGGGAGACCCGGGTTCGATTCCCGGCGGGAGCTCATGTGGTTCGGATTCCACGTTAATCAGTAGGTCCACGTCTCATATAGCCTCGCTGCTGAAAGGGACGCTAAACTAAAATCAACACAGACATAAGTATTTCTGCTAAGATACTCCCTAAACAAGCTAGAAACTTTCCGAGACGGATTTAAAAGTATCTTGTTCATGTGACAGGTTGAGGAGTTCCGTTTCACAAGATAGGCCTTGTTGGCAATATTATAGAATAAGTATACGATAAAGTAAGATTAAGAACGCGCGATGATTTAATAACACTGCTTAGACTTCAAATAAGAGATAAATGATTAAGACGTTAGCCTAAGTTATGTTGGTGCTGGTTGGCCACCATCACGAATGACTAAGCTATTATACTGGTTTTGAATAAGTTAAAATACGGATTAGACTTTGATTTTATTGAATATACTGATTAGACGAAGAATATTATACTAATTTAGACATTAAGTGACTGATAGTTGAACTGGTGAAATTCAGCTTATCCATAATTACTTTGATATTGAGTCGAATTAAATTGATAAAGAAAAAATTAGTATGGAAAAGAATGGAGTTATTTTAAATTACGGAGACAAAACTCAGACTTATTATTGTTCTATATATATATTATAGCTTTTAATAAATTTGTAGATAGTGAAACAAGATAACTGGGAGCAAATCACGTTTAGGATGCATGGCTAGTCGAGCAGCCGTCGAATGACCAATGCTCTTTCGAAGACTGAGGAAATGCAGGTTCCCATTGTTTCATCACCACTGAATCTTCAAACGGGTTTTGGTTTCAGTTATCAAGTGATAGGTGTAAACAAATATTTTATATTGATAGTTAGGTAGGATGAGCATATAAATAACTTGTAAGTAAAGATATACGTTGTAATAACATTATTAGTTAAAATATTGATATAAATAATATAGATTGAGGTACTCACCCTGTAGTATGTCCCATTGTAGAGGATCGTGTAGAAGGTTTTTGCACATAGTTCAAAGTAAATAAACGTTTCTGACCACACATCATTACACACTTTGCCAGATTCAATCAAAGCATACTCAAGCATTAGCGATATTAATGGGTAGAAGTAACACATTACCAACCACAACAAAATAAGAAGTCCACCACCTTGTATCCAGACCACCAAGAGATAAAATTAGGTCACTGCACTAATTTCCAGCCAAGGAAACCGAACATTTTAGTGAACGAAACCGATAAATTCAACAAAAGTTGGATCACGAAAGTCGACGGCAAGGAAACATTTTCCCCCCGCGATGTGGTGGTAATTTAAGCGTTTAAACTCACTAAAATACATCAAAATTTTGTGTGTGGGATCACCGTGTTTAACTTTCGAGCAACCGACGCCTAAATGAGAGCGAAACGTGGACGTTTGAATCAACCTTGATTGGAAAAAAGCTGATTTCGCGCTTCTCAAAGTCAAGATCATGCTTGCAAACTGTCTTGAAGAGAACTTTCATTCTCTGCAAAGTGAAAATCTAGTGAAACTTTTTTTAATTCAAAGATTTAGTAAATTTGTGATATTGAAAAGCGTAGTGATCAGTGTCATATGCATATAAATAATTATTTAATTAGTGTTTAATCGTGGAAAAGCTGAAAAGAGTGAAATAAAAGTCTTATAAATAGTTTAATAAATCAAGGATGGAAAGACAACATGTGCCTGAATTGGCAAGTCTGTATACAGCATCCGCTGACAGAGACAGTGGAAAACATTTAACACAAAAACGTTCTAAGCAACAGAATGTAAGGTAATTTAATTGCGTACCTTGAAAGAATTCTTTGTGCAATTAACACATCGAATATTCTTACTTGAGATAGTTCTCACCTCAGTCACTAGATGGTGTGAGGATTCAGACTTAAAACTCTATACGCACATAATTTATTTTCAATGATTAAAGATTAATTGTATTAATGAAAATTAGGTTTTGGGAGATGTTATTATTAACCACAAATATTTATTCATGATATTATATATATGTTTCATATTTGTTGTTTAAAATATTTTTGTACAGTTTTATATATTTATATCCTTTATTATTTTTATATACAGAGTGTTTTAGGTTGGAACGATCTCTTGCGAGATCTAATCTGTTAGTGGAGCTAACAGGCTTTCAGCAGGGGGATTGTGGCAGAGTCCATATTTCATATTCATTTTTAAGTATATTTTATGAACTTCATTTTTATTAAAGATTTATATTTTGGGTTTAAGGATTGTAGAATAATAAAAGAATACGGAAACGATTATTATCAGCATAACACACTACATAAATGTAGCAGTCATTACTTTCATAATCTTGTGTAACAAGTTATTTAGAGCACCATTTTAGCAAATTGTTTCATGTCTGGGAATTAAGGATTAAAATCTCATAAATATTTGAATGAGAAGAATTAATAAAATCCAATGTAAGTGCATTTGTAAAATGATTGTCAACATCAGACACTTTCACGGGTATGTCAGAATTGCCAAGAATCGCGAGACGAAGCATTCCAAGGATTGCCAGTTGTTGATCACAATGAAGTAACAACCACGTTTCCTGGAGAAAAAGAGCACACGCCTCTGACGTCGTGCAGCAACGGCGAATTCCGGCCGAGGGGAAGTTGAACAAAACCAGAAGGACCAGAGGTCTCGGGGGAGTTTCATGGAGAGTGGATTAGAGAGTTGTCTGGAGAGAGCTTCTGCAGAGATTTTTCGGAAGGAGGAGCCTGAGGCAGTGCGATGGTCATCATCGGTTTGGTGTGTCTTAAATCACATTAATTCAACGTTTAACTGACGAACATTATAAGTTAAATACGTCACGAAAATTAGTTGTTACGCTCGCCTATAGTAGAACTTCAAATGAATACAGTTGAGACTACACCTTGATTGTGATTCGAACCATCAACCCACATCGTGGAGATAATATCAAAGGCGATACCTCTCAGCCAGCAGCCCGTCAAGGAGAGAGATAATTGAGGACCAGCATGAGAGGACAAGCAGACAAGAAGCCAAGAGGTATGTGTTGCTTTCAATTCATTGATCAACAGCTCAATGTTTGGTATGCGATGTGCGCTCTGGCAATACATCTAATTACCCGTTTTTAATACACGACATTCACACTTGCAAACATTTTATTATGAGAATACACATTTCATTCATTATCGTATTTCTGAGTTATTCCAATACTACAATCTCCATAAGATTATGTGTCAAGAGTTTACCTCTCGCTTATTAGTCAACTGCATACCCACTCATTTCAGATGGTGAGTGGAAGGTAACTTCTTCAGTTCACCTCAACATCCCCGTATTTCAGACACGAACTGAGGAGGTTGGCAATATATTAATGATTGACTCCAATTACAAGTGCAAACCTTATACAGGGTGTTACGTAAGGATTATAGCGAAATCAAATATTGGTGTCTATTTCAGGATCACTCAGTAGTATGTTTTTAAGCGGAGGAGTGTTACCTGAATATATAGACTAGATCGATTTTTTTAGTTTTGTATTAAACGATTAATTTCAAAAGGTGTCTAGAAAGCGAATTCACGGAAACAATACACTTTTAGAAACATACAAGGTGAATTGAAAAGAAACACAGGAACTACTTGTAAAATAGAAATGTATATCTGTGACAAAATATTTGTGAAGGTAGACAAGGCCTTTAGTACTGACGTCACATAAAACAACACTTTTGTAGTTAGGATAGTCCAGAAATAGAGAAGAAAAAGATGAAAAGTGAAAAACAAATTGTGTATAAAAACTCTGGTAACATTTACCAGGGGGAGTTGCACTAAACGACGAGACTATACGACCGTTCTCCGAAATCGTTAGTCGCGAATAACTTTGTACGTCTTGTCACTCTATTGTTGGATGTTCTATTGGAGACTAACCATGTAAGTTGGAATTAATCTTTATTGTTTTTTGATATCCATAAGATTATAACGAGAGATAGCGTTAGTCAAGATTACATCCCTCAAGCACCTTAGGCCATTGTGCCAGGACTTGTATTTATATTGGTATTTATATTTGCATTTGTAGACTCATATTCATTCTATTTAATCAAATTATTTAATTTAATAACATTTCATTGAAAATGGACAGAGTTAATTAATGACATATTGAATTAGGTTTGTAAGTATTTATGTGAGATAATTGGTTCCAGTTTCATGCCGACATTCAGGTCGCGCACTAATATAGACTTTGATATAGTTGTATGGGCCAATTAAGCTCAATCTGATTACTTCACTTAATTGTAAATATAATGATAGATTAGAAATGTGTGTTAACATTGAACTTTACTAGTTGTTATTAAAATCCCCATTCTCTCTCACGTGACAAGGTAATTAGCACGTTAGATCTAAGTTATATCAAGTTACCAAAATAATTACCTCATACAAACCATTATACAATGAAGTAATCACAAATAATCACGTGAAAAAAATGTGTTACTCTACTACAAATTGGAAGTTAAATTTCACAAATGTTTCGAAGTCTGATTCTGATTGTGAATGATTTCTATTTGCCAAATTAGTAATTGAGATGTCAAAAGTATTAGCACCTTCATCTGCGAGGGATCCTCTTTTCTTCCGCAGCTATCCTCCCCCGTTACACTTGATAACTGCGGCGTTAGTTTGTCATCTGTGCGTATGTAATGTCATCATTAGGAGAGAATTCTTGGACTGTGTCGATTCTGGTTATTTCCCGTATGCCGATCATTATTACTATTACCATTACCGTTAGATCTCTGATTATTCTTATTCCTACCATTTGAATTATAGTTATTATTGCGTCTTCCCCTTCTCCAGGAACCATTCCTATTGCAGTTACTGTTTTCGTTCCTTCCATTTGGAATGATTCTCGACATTTGCATTTCAATAAGGCCTGTAATCTCTCCGGTTTCCATTATCATTTCGATAATATGGCTGCCCATTGTACAATTATTATTAATATTTCTATTATTATTTCTTGGGTATCTTTCACTTGCTTCAGTATATGTTAAAAGTCTGTTTGGCACCCATTTTCAACAAATTTTGACATTCTATTAGCTTTCGCTTGTCTAACAAAATACGTCTTCGATGGTGACGCATATTGATTGAGTTTGAGTTTCCTCTGATAATGCGGCAAGTTTCGACATTAGCTCGTGAAATGTTTTGCACATATGAGTAGCAATGGTACGAGATTCAGTTAGAGGAAGGCGACTGACCACTAAATTCACCAACTCAGCCTCATCGGACTTGTGTGTGATTTCGTAATAGTCATTTATTATGTTCCAAGCAAAATTAGTTAATGTCCCATGTTGTGCCTTATTATAGTGACGTGATTGGAAGTTCATTTTCCAGACCTCTCAACTTGGTTGTTACAAGACTCCTCACAAAACAAAAGCTCAGAAACTTCATAGGTCTGAATCTTCCCTTTGAAACTTCTAAACTAAGCAAGATGATGGGATTTTAATCGTATTGAGCTACTTCAATCCCTCGCGGTCCGCTGTTTTAATGAGTTGAAACACTGACGCAATTTCTGAATAAAGACGCCTTTCGGATTACCATCATATTGAGGAAAATGCTCTCGATCCCGGGGTTTTATCCTAAGTTTTCAAGGTTGCACTTCACTGACCTAATTATTTGCTTGATTGAAATGTAGAAGAGAATTATCCTGTCTAAGATTACCTGTCAGATTAACACCTGATGACAGTTTAAAGGGATTCGTCGAAAATGCGTTAGCTGAGGTACGGTTATTGAGATTCGACTGTAGGGTTCCAACTCCACAACTTGAGGTTTATCCCGTTAAGAGTACAGTTTCACTCTGAAAAGTGGGAATATTATTTGGTAGTGGAAAGTAATGTCCACTTGTCTGCCATCCCGGCTGATATGGAGATGGGCAAACATGAGGCGTAATGCCAGCGACAGTAACACTCGGAGTCACCAATGTAACCGTCGATTTTACCTCAGTTCTCATAGCAAACTTCAGTTTATTTACTCTATTAGCAGGCAATCCCTAAATAATCTACTCATCTTTGTCGAATTACTGATGGATCCGCTTGCGAGAAACCTCTGCTGTGGCAGCAACAAAAGTCTGCTTCAACTCTAACTTCCTCAATCGATTGTCTATGTCACGAATACTTTTACTAGTTTTGTTTTGATTATCATCTAACCTTTCTTGTATCTCCTGATTTGAAATTTGAATTCGAAACAACTTAGTCAAAGCTTGAGTAGATAGCGCCTGTAACTCGTGAATGTCCTTTCGAGTAGAGGACATTTCTTCCATATATGTGTCAATGCTGGAAGCGAGATCCTGAACTACATCATCGACTCTATTAACATTTGATTGAATGTGCGTTACCTCAAGATGTAACTCGGATATCATGCTATCCTGCACACCAACTCACTTTTCAATCTCATTTACTCGTTTATCTACCTGATCTATATTTTCACTTAAATTGTTATTAAACTTCTCTTCTACATCAAGACACGCTGGTAATTTAGCAAATCTTGTATTTGTCGATTTCAATCCCTCATGTAAATCAGACCTTACTTCTTTAATAGAAGTCCTAGGATTTTCACTTTTTGCCACACATTTTCTTAATTTTGTAACAATCAGCTTGCACCTCTAGAAGCTGTGCACCTAAGTTCCCGATTTGATTTCTCATCGGACCGCATCTCGTCCATCCGGTTGTTCGTAATTTTACTTCCTTCTTGAAATTGCTTAACCATCGAAATCCCTTGACCCAGACCTTCAGTTGCCATTAAGACTTTCTCCTTATGGGAGTCCCATATCCGAACGATTGCCGTTTTTGATTCCATTAGGTCTTTGATCACGCTTGCCAGAATGCACTAGGTCATCCTGACCACCACACGTAGAAATACAATTAGTCGTACGATCTACTATTGGAGTTGATAACTGCGGTTGTACAAAACATACAAACCCGTTGGTATTAGTTAAGTCCCCATTTGATATCGTTACCATTTCCTGTGGCGGACTTAGACGCGTTTTGCACACACTGAGGACGCAGCCAGTTCGGATCATTTTGCAGCTCCTCGAGCCGTTCCGAATTGTAAGAAATATCAACGCAATTGAAATGATACGAACCTTTACAGTCGGTACTGGTACATTCTACAAAATGTTTACATCCTTCAGGTTCATGAGACCAGCATTTACGACATAATTGTCTGTCTGAACTTTGACTCCTGCTGGAGCTCGCTAGTTCATTGGAAATCTTTGATAACGCCATAATATAAAATGCAACACAAGCAATGCATGCATATATATATATATATATATATATATATATATATATATATATATATATATATATATACAATTACCATAGTATACTATTTCATAGAATTGCCTTATTACCAACCATGCCAGACAGATAACTTTTATTTAGCTCCCTAGTACTCCCATTTCTTTGTGCTCTTGCACTTTTAGATATCCTATAAATAGATTCCTCTCACACGTGTGTTTTCACAACAAATAATATTGCTCTACCATCAGCTTCTCATTTCAACACCGTGACTCAATTTCACATTCTTAGTGTATTCATAACTTCCACGGACGTCTTCTGGTCCCGCGCTTCACGGTAGCTAGGAAATTTTCGTGTCCTGTCACGGCCGCCAATTTTGAAACACTCGTCTCCTCCAATCTCGCTTCGGTTTGCTTGCTAGCCTGGTGACACTCTGGTTCTGACAAACTCAGCCGAACTTCATCCGAAGATAATGTAAAATCCAGTTGACCGCCTACTTAGCATACTCACAAGCAAATCCGTGAGAATGGAGGTGGTTTCAAAAAGGGAAGTTAGATATAGGGAGGAAGAAAATAGGAGATAGCAAAGGTTACACTAGAAAAAAAAACTACTAGAAAAAGATAAAGAGGGCGAAAGGAAGAGAGATGGTGTAATGTAAGAAGAACGGGGAAAGATGAAAGAAGAAGTTTACTCTAAGGCATGAAAGAAAGGATAGTCGGAGAGGAAGGCAAAGATCCCCGAGATTATGTCGATCTATAAGTTTGGATTTTCATTAACTTAATTACTGAATAAGTCATTTCGGATATCTTATAGAGGCTTTTTCACTCTAACTTGAGAAAACATTATTTACTGTGTCGATATTCAGTATTACTTAATTTATTTTATCTATTGTATCTACATCACATTTACATCAGATTATTTATAAACACACATGTTCGAGGTTACTTTCATAAACAAAACACTTATCATTTACGTAAATATATACGATTGAGAAAAGAAATATCATTTCTTCTAATATATCTAAAATAATGTTATATTATTACCTTATGTTTATATCAATAAATGAAGTTTATTCTCTGAGCTTTATTCTCTTTATTTTTAACCTTATATTAGAAAACTATACATATACGTAGAAATATTCTAATTATAATTAAAAAAAATTAAGAAGATACGAATTAAATACATGACTAAAAACTTTCCTTTTATTTCTATTATAAGCTCACTGCGCTACTGTATTCCAATACAAAAATGTTTATATAAAAATACTTGAAGTCGATAGGTATTTGCGATATCACAACACAATAATAGAATATGTGTATATTATAATGGCAGCAATCATTGAAATTATCGCAGTTCGTACTTAATATACTTATCAACTTTAGCTTTGTTTACGAAAGTAGTTGTTCAACCTTTATTTATCATTCAGTTATATATTATTTCATAAGGACAAGTTATAATATAAAAGGAAAAAAATATTCTCTATATACAGTCCTGAGTGGTAGGAATATTGAACACGTTGAATTGTATATGTAACTTCTTAAAATCATTACAATTGCGATAAACAACAGTAAAAGTGGTATTATTTATGTTACACGTTAGATATTAGATATTCGAGTAGTTATGGGGCGTAAAGCACTTGGCGCACCGTGTTTAGAATGCTTAATGATTCATGGTTATAATTCATACTAATATATAAATAGACAGTATAGAACAGTCTTTAAATGAACAATTATTCCGATCCGAGTTTAATATTTAAAAAGGTAAAAATAAAAATTAGAAAAAAATTAAAATGCTTTTAATGTACATAAGACGAATATTATTCTTTGAATTTAGCTCGTGTAATATCACAGTCATTTAGTATCTCACGAAAAATATTTCCAGTTCGTTAGTCAATATTTTACCCAATATGTAACGACCTATGTGCAGTAATTCTGGTAAGTTATTATTTATACTTGAATAAAATAATCCACATTGAATCTTTCGTTTGTGAATTACTTCGAAGCGAAGTAATATTTCTTCGAAATTAATTGTTTGCACAGTTTAAATCTCCTTATCATAAATTGGTTAAATGATTGTAGTCAGATTGAGTTACTATCATTTGAATCGGTGAACAAACACCGTTAGCTGAATAGTTCGAGTTCCTAAATGTATTGACATTTTGATGAATATGGTTGTTCGATGAATATAATGAATTATTTCTAGATAATATTATGAGCTGCTGTTACACGTTAGTCGATATAAAGATCTACGAGGCAGAGGGATAATACGCACTTGCACTAAATTCATATGGTAGGTCTGATTTAATAAATTTACTGGTAAATTTACTATTTTGTACTGGATTGACTTGCACTCAATGGTAACAGAACTGACGGTTTACAGATCTTTACTCCTGATATTTAATTAACGTGGATTCCCTGACGACTCGTATTACATTTCACCAATGATATTTTTAAGTTATTATCATAATACAATTTATAGCAACAAACAAGATTTCTTAAATAGATTTCATCATTATTATTTTGTATTTATAGATGGAAATCATGACGACGCATCAAAATTCCATGCACGGTAGTCAATGATAACTTTCATTTATTTCGTTTAAATACTCGAGCGCATTCGGATACAAGTGAATGTCAGTATTTTAGACACAATGCTAAATGAAGCTATAACTTTAATCAGAGACAACGAACTCTCGCCTGTTTACTTTTATGACTACATTCTTTTGCATCAAACATGTCTCACTGTAGAAAATAGTATAATAACCAAATATATATTTTTTAACAAATCAGGCATAACTATTTGCTTTTTAACTAAGGGTCCAAATCTTTCATTACAGGAGATGCTAATTGTTCATAAAGATTAAATAAAACATCACTTGCTCACATCATTCAATTCTGAGAAATACGTGACGTAGCAGCAAGTGATCTAATCCACATTAGGTTACGTCTATATATATATGTAATAGAGTTAGTATTCAGGAGCTTGTATATGATCTATCATACTGGAAAACACTTTAAAAGAAAAATGCCGACAAAGAAGAATAAGTAAAAGAAATATGCTTCATAAACATAAATCCTGGTGCTAAACCTTAAAAGTGGAGAAAATTGACGAAAGTTTCATTATGATACTTTTATATCAAACAATATATATATATATATCAAAAGAGTAAAATAACACTGATATTCTGCTATGGATAATTTACACTTACTCTTCAATGTAATAAGTTACACTAACTCTTCAGTAAAAGTAGTCCGGCTTCAAGATACATTGATTATTAAATAACTAGTTTTCACAAAGTATTTATAAAATTTTTAAAGAAAAATATTATCCGCCTTATCTGATCATTCACTTTAATAAGTGAACTGAGAATTATTATTATTATCGGTTGGATTCATAAGTTGGTGGCAATTTATGGTCAATAATACCGAGCATTCACCATCATTACTTCGCTTTTATAGTTTCGTCTCTTAATATTAATAGAAAGGACTCAAATGTTATTGACTTTGGTGAAGAGCATCTTTTTCGATTTATTATTTGTTTTTGTCAATTTACTCTAATTTTCCCAAGTGTGCAGTAAAGGTATTCAAGGTCAATTATCAGATATTTACACAAAATACGAGTTGAGTTGAGTTGATTTTGAGTTTAACGCCCCTTTTCATCATCGAGGCTATATGAGACGTGGACCTACTGATTAACGTGGAATCCGAACCACATGAGCTGCCGCCGGGAATCGAACCTGTGTCTCCCGCGCCAAAGGCACGTACGCTTACCGCTTAGCCACGGAAAAGCTCTATACAAAACACGAAGATACACTATGAATTCAACTTTAAATTTTAAAAAATATATATGCATAAATATGCGAACTGAAATCTTAAGTTATGATAACTTATTAATGGCAACAATGTAATTCAAACAGGGATGTCATTTCTAAATACTCATATAGACTCACAAAAATACCAATCTGAAGTAGGCAAGAGAATGAGCTGCACTGCACTTGCCGAAGATGATCTTGATTTTAAGATTGCCCACTTCAATGGGCGCAGAAATCAAAAATAGCCACTAAATAGCGAAATATTTAAGACTATTATTCACACTCACGCAGTATAAATGAAATATTATGAATATGTAACATTAATCCTTCAATTGTTACTCAATCGTCTCTAACATGAAAGCGGAAAGAAAAAATGTTGGGTTGAACTAAAACTGTAAATATTGATGTAGTTTTTATAAACGACTCATGTGAAATAAGATACTTCATATGTATTTACTGTATAAACTATCTGTTATGAACTAGACCTCATCTATTAAGTTACGGACGTTCTTTTTTAGATAAAATGAACGGTGAATTTTGAAATCCAGAGGAAGTAATGTAACGTGGTCTATCAATTTGAAGAATTTGGTTGTAATCACTCGCTTAGACATACACAGTAGATATTAGATTATTTTCACTTGTTTTTTTGGTAGACTACACCTTGATAAGAAATATTCTTAGCTTATCTCGATTATTTAGATGAAAATCAACCTGTCAGGTTACACACTATTACGACGAATACTCTCATGATGATATTGAGTGGAGCATATCAGGAAAAAACCAAAGCACTATATCCAAATAAACCATAGAATTCTGTATTCCATGAATTTCAGAAGCGAATAGCCCGAAACTCAAAATATTTTAAACGAAGTATTTCACAATTACCATGAATTGTAAGAAAGAGGTACATACAGCTGCACTCTAATCCACTCAGGGACTAAACAACATATATAAGATTCGTACTATTTGTAATATGTCGACGTGAACTTACAATGCAACTACACAGACAATGTAACAGTCACAACGTAAACAAAGGGAGCAACTGGTGCCTACACGTTAAAAGCTTATTTCACTCAATTACTAAACCACAATATTATTTATTAGACAACACTCACTACTATCATTTCGAGCTATGCATAATTATACTAGCAATTTAACTATCCATCATTCTATAAAAACCTTTTTTAAATAGAGGATAGCTACACTTAAATATGCTTAAACAGCTTAAATTTAAATAACTGCATATACATTACAATATTGGCACACCCACGTACAAAATTTTACTTCTTCTGCATAGCAATTGGCTAATTTTTATTGAGGATGCTAAAATTTGATGTAGTATCATTAATAACAGCTAACAGGAATGCTGGTTCTGATAAATAACTGAAGGCCACTTCCACTATATATACGCATCGGCCATGACACAGTAAACTCGAAGCCACAAGGGTTGTACTTCATATTCCAATTGTTAGCTGTCTATATTATGATTTTATATTTCAATTTATAAGGTGTTATTGACAGATGCTACCACGTCATTACTTTATTACTCTAATAGGATAACACAACTATATGTCCTCTAACTTTACTATTAACTATTTTAAGGAAATCAAAATTTCTAGAGCAACCCTCTCTTGAGAGGAGAGAAAACAAGTCGGAGATCTTCTGAAGAAAGTATCATAGCTACACATTAATTATCGGTCAATAGTATAACATACTTGATTTCAGATATGGAATATATATTTCATAAATAAACATGAGAATTTAAGTTCCAAAGTTGGGCGTCCGTTTCCAGCAAAATTTTTAAATCTTACACGAAAGATATGGATAATTTGATTGTTTGTGTGCTTGATAATATATGAGAGACTCGAAAAATCTGTTTATTTGTTACGTGTAAGCGGCTATAAACATGGGACTATATGGCGAGCGGAGGGAACTGCTTGGTGCAAGGTAACCTAAAAGTTATATTGTGGGAAAGAAACAAGCATTTATGTTATCAACATGGCGAATGTATAAGGGCAATGAACTAACAATTTTAACATTTGTGAAGCAATACGTTGATAACGAGCAAAATCTTTTAAAAGTTTGTGAAGAGCAAGCATAACGAACCAATTAAAGATTGCAGAAAGTGTGCAAAGGAGATAACAGCGAAAAAAACGTGGCGAAAGCGGACGCCCAACTTCGGAATAAATGCCGAATTTACTAAATAAACACGATTACACAAGAAGAAATGACACTTATATACTAATTTAACACATGCATATAAATATTGAAGACACTCAAATGGTATTGGTTGCTATTTAATTCAGCTTAAAGAACAAAACTTAATTGTTATCATTTCGGAATTCTACCTACAAGAGCGCATGTTGACATTTTGTGGGAACACTAGAGGTGATTCAAGACGTTAAAGGATTTTGATTTATTTTGTCGCCCTATCAAGGAGCAACCACTGATAGCAACTTCCTGCATAGCTAGCAGTTCGGCAAACGAACTTACTCGCACATTATAAAGTAATACGTAAAAGTTTCAAACTCCTAACTTACACTAATTAATTTGCTATCTGGCATTTACGATATATTGTGCATTGTTATGTCAACTAAAGGAACATTAAGATCTATAAGTTTCTCGTAGTTGGTCTACCGCTGTACATACAGGTTACGTTTTGTATTTAAATGTCCTATTTGTCAGTCATGGACTGTAGTTGCACAAGAAAGCACTTGACCAGATGAAAACATATAGATTTATTCCCAATAATCATGTAGATCAGCATTGGTAACTTCTTTTTGACCATAGTTCTATATACATTTTTATATACGTTTCACATACATGGAGCATCTAATTTTACTTATAGTTGTTTACAATTTAACAGTTACAGGAAAGCACCTTCACTCATTAAACAAGATTGTTCAGTACAGTACGATAGTTCATGATTTCTTCTTCCTTTTTTAACCATTCGTTACTCTAACCAGTCAAGCGATCTCCATATCAATAGTAGCGCGTGTAGCAATTTCCGCTCTTCCAACCTTTCTTTTTTAAAGAAAGATTGTATAGCTTTTATCCCGCTAACTATTGCTCTCTGGCAGCGATTGAGCAATCCAATGAGTGAAACTAAGGAAACCGTTAGGCCTTCATAAGTTAAAAATAACGCAAAAATTGAAATATAGAATTTCGATTGAAGTTTTATGATTGCACTGAAAATGGGGTATAAATATTACGCAAATATGTGTTGATACGTCACAATCTCAGCGACTACGAAAACTACGCATTTGACACTAGTATCATAATTTTAAATTATTATTGTAATAGTCTCGATGGTTCCTCTATTATGGGCAAATTTCATACCTCATAAGGTCTAAATTTCAAAGTACACGAGATTTTAAGTTTCGGCATTGAACTCAGTAACCTCCAAAACTATTGATTTGATTCTATCGAGACATCTGTGATAATTTTTACGTCTCGGTATATCTCCCCTCCAGTGACTCCCTACCCGTAGCCCAATGGAGTGAATTTCCAAGTTAAGGCTATCGCAGTTTTACCATTGATCTCAACGATCGCAGAGACTGAGTTTGACACTAATATAGGTAATTTTGGATTATTTTTACATGCTCGGTATCCCCCTCGGTAACATCGTCCCACAGCGGAATTGGGTGAATCTATAGGTTATTACTATCGGAGTATCAGCATTGGTTACAGCGATTGCAAAAACTATTGATTTGTCAGTAATATCGTTTATTTTTAAAATTACTTAACATGTCTCGATGATCGCTCTACAATTGAACATTTTCGTAACTGGCGAGTGCTAAATTTCAAAGTGGACGAGATCTTTCGTTTCACCATTGAGCTCAGCAAACTGGATTTGGCATTAATATAGGTAATTTTTGAATATTTTGGTTACTACGAAAGTTTTGAGATGTGAAATAACTTACGTACTTAAAATCAATTTAACACTTACATTTTCTCAAAGCTTTCACCATTGCACTGTATACACTTTTGCATTCTCGGAAACCACTTTTGGAAGCAATGTTGCCAGTCTTTTTCTTCAAGTATTGAAAGTTCATTCTTGTTAGCCACTACAGCTTCTTCGGGACTGCAAAATCTCTTCCCACGCATGCGACCTTTGATCCTGGGGAACAGAAAAAAATCACACGGGGACAGGTCAGGGCTATACAGCGGACGAGTCATAAGTTTGACCTCCGTAGATTCCAAAAACTGAATTGTGATGTTGACTGGGTGTGCAGACGCGTTGTCATGATGAAGCAGGATCCCACGCAATGCAGTTCTTGGACGCCGTTCCCGAAGCTTTTGGAACACTTTTGTTAGGCAAACAGTAGTGTACCACTGAGCAGTAACAGCCCTTTGTTCTTCAAGTGGAACAGTTGGAGCATGGCCAGATTTGGAGAAGAAGGTTGCGACCATCTTCTTCCCCACACCTCGCGGTCGCTTCACTTTCGTAGGTGGATTTTCGTCTGGAAAGATCCAAACTGTAGACTGGCGTTTATTTTTAGGGTCAAATGGATAGATCAAAGTCTCATCACCAGTAACAATGTCAGAGACGCGTCGAGAATTGCCTCCATCAAATCTTGCAAGCATTTCTTCACACCATTCCACACGCATGCACTTCTGGTGTTCAGTCAAAGTTTGGTGACACTCAACGAGATAAAACCTTCCTGAGCTGAAGATGATATTGAAGAATTTTTGTTACTGCTTTCGATCCAATGTTCACTGTAGATTCAATGTCCTTGAAAGTTGTTCGAGGATTTTCTCAAATTATTTGTTCCACAGCTGCAATGTTTTCATCTGACACAGCTGTTGCCGGACGTCCAGCTCTCCCTTCATCTTTAAGCGATGTCCGGCCTCTTCTGAATTCACCAAATCACCGAAAAATTGTAGCACGGGAAGGAATAAGGTCCCCAAATGCCTGCAAACGGTGAAGGAATTGTGTCTTGTTCAAACCACTTTTGGAATCGTAAAGGACCATTGCCCGAAAATGTTCCCTTTCGAGCTCCATTCTAGACAGCCAAATACTGCTAAGATCAACAAACAAGTGAAGGCGGTACGGCCACGCCGATAAGGAGACGAGTTAAAACTTGCTTCGCTTCTTCGCTCTGGATACCACTACCTAACGCAATTGTTGGAATTCAAATACTGTGCCACAACAATACGTATCTCAAAACTTTCGTAGTGAATCTTGTACATGTGCCGGTATCCCCAGATATGAGCCCTGTCTGCTGTTCAATGGGGTGAAATTGCAAGTTAATGCGATCGCAGTTTTACCATTGTTGGGAGCGACCGCGGAAACTATGAATTTGGCACTAATGTCGGTCATTTTGGATTACTTTTACATGTTTTGGTTTCCCCCCGGTATCCTCGTAACGCAGCCAAAATGGGTGAATTAAAAGTTACTGGTGGTGATATCACCATTTATCTCAGCGACCATGAAAACTATGGATTTGACACTAATATCGATCATTTGTGATTATTTTTTCATGTCTCGGTATGCCACCTACTAGTGACCCCTAGCCTGTAACCGCCCAGGTTGAAATTTCTGCTTGGAAATTTTTGCTGGGATAGCATGAACTGCAGATTTTCCCACAAATCTAGCATCAATTTGTTCCTGAACTTGCAAAAAGGTCCAGCATTTTTTTCGTATTTGTGACAACTTGCACCATGTGATGCTGGATAATCAATGATTATTATATGGATTTTATGCTCGTTCAAGCTAGAAAGCATAGTATGGTGGATTTATGAGCTGGTTCTACCAAGAAATTCTAGCATGACATTTTGGATTAGTATCCTGATTCCAGCAAGAATTTCTAAATAATTTAAGTGGATTTTATTTTGGTTCTTCCAAGATATTCTAGCATGTTTGTTGGATGTTATGAAGGTTCTATAAAGAAATTCTAGAATGGTTTTTGGATTTATATGCTGTTTCTGGGAATTAATTCCACCATCTTCTAGTGGATTCAAATCCTACTTATGAAAGTGCTGTATACCTTACCCACGGTATTCTTTTCATAATGATTACATTATAGGATAATAATCTTTTCAAACCAGAATCCCCTCTACACTTGAACTCATGAGTTACAGTCGATATAAACTTCAAGCATTGTATCAAAGACTATCGAGAGTGTAAACAATATTTAGAACTTCTTATTTCAAGTATGTTAAAGCCAATTGTACTCACATCTCAATAGTAAACACACTTTAAAACAATCATAGGTATTTTTACACAGAAAAGTCGCAATCTGTATGCCAAGCCTCTACGTAAAATATTTTCATCTCTTAAATTCGGAAAACAAAGTACAGTTTCCATTGTAAAAAAAATACACTTGAAGATGCATTTCCACACTATATCATGTAAAAATATATTGTGGAATAGAAAACATTTTACTATCAAACATGTATATAGTTTTGAAATTCAAGAGTATAAATGATTTACTAGAGAATAATTGGATTTACTAGAGGATAAATGGATTTATTAAATTTACCATTTTGATTCTGTCCGAGAATGTTGGAGAAATTTTCTAGAAGAAACCTCGTTGAAATTACATCCAAGAAATGGGGAAATAATCTCTTGACGTTCTACTGGTAAGGTACATTAGAGCTGGATTGAATACGTACACGAAGGAAAGATAATGTGAGACTTTTGCGTACACGTAACCGCACGTACGTATAGCTCTTAGTGCGTTCACTAAGAGCATGATACTTTAGTCGCACACTACAGGACTATCGTCCCCTGTGTGTCAATTGCGAGAGGCTCGCAGAAGGCAGTCTTGATGTTTATTTGGGGAATGGAATCAATTGTGAGTGAGATACATAGTCTGATGACTTGGTGTTACGTTTGAAATTGCTGGGTAATAGGATAGAAAAAGTTGCTTTCAACAGTAGATAATTGCGTCCAGATATTCAAGGTTGCGTAAAAATGTGGACGTTGGTGTTTAAGGAAAATTGATTGTATTAATCTGTACGTGCCTGGGGAAAGACAAATTACTCTGTCTACGAGCTGGCAGATACCCACCTCATTTATGGAGAGGCAAGGGGGAAATTGCCCAGAAGCTAGGAGTTTATATCGTAACTGTCGGCCTCAAAGGAGATTAACTTTCCTTGTATTTTTCCCACGCCCCCATATTCGCCTTCGAGAGGTAAGGTTTCTTCAATAGGGTGTCTTCATGTCGACAGTTGAATTTAAACACAGCATACTGGGAATGATCAGAGACCGTTATGAAACTAACTGTAGCCATGTTTAGGGCGTAAAGATACAAATGAAACTCTAGTGAACCATGATCAGCAAAGATTTAGTGCGAGCGTGCGGCGAGGTATAATGGAAAATTTTGTGATAAGTCCTTATTTACTACCAGCCCGCCTATGTGGGGTACGTATCTTTAATGTTTACGTAATGTTCTCCAAAATTGATTGAACATGTACTTTTGAACATAAAACAACAAATGTGATCCCAGCATGACGGGTGATTTTACCGGAATATGCAGACTACCTAAACGAAACATTCCCAGATCGTTGGATTGGGAGAGAAGGACCTGTGTTATGACCAGATCGTTATCCTCGCGCACCTTGATTTCTTTTTTTTTTTTTTTTTTTTGGAGCTATGAAACGCTTTTATATGTAACACCAGCCACGAATGCTGAAGAACTTGTTGCTCGAGTAATATAGCCGCGTCAGTCACCTTCGAAGTTTGAGGTGCGCTTGATCACACGCGGAGAAAATTGCTTCGTCGATGTCATCTTTGCAATGTGGTCAACGGTGCGAACAGTCATTCTTCATAGCTTTATCGTGTATACATACTGCATTTCACAATAGGGTGGGTCGAAAAATTGTAGCAATCGCTTCGCTATCTTATTGTAGCAATTGCTTCGAAAAGATGTTTCGAACCATCTGAAAAAGAATGGCTTGTTTGGATTTTAAACCACAAAGGCACGTACGAACACAATATAAAAAGCTCCAATTCTTTAAGCTCTGCTGAGGGATTTTCTGTACTAATGTACAACCTAATAATTCTGTTTGCGGGTGTCAGCCATCTTGAGTGCGACATAGGGACAGGGTCTCGATAGGACAAATTCTTTTGGACATTCCCCTGCATTTACTGAAAATTTGACGGTGTACTTCAGGGATAATGCAGTCAACTCAACAGTACAGGTAATATTTAACAGACAATAAGGAATTGATCGATCGGCCCACTAAAGGTTTTAGGACCTTTTGTTTTCTATCAACGTGTTGAAATAAGTGGCGGAAAGTCAACTCATTAAAATGGAGAAGACATACAGCCCACTGCAACGGTCTACCTATATGAAGTTCAATTTGGCGAATTACACCATTCTTCCATCCTCTATTAGTAACAGTACCATCACAACCAAAAACATCTAATTCGTCCAATGAAATGTCAACTTCAGTCAAGTAGGAAATTATGCTGGAAGCGATATCAGTAGAAGATTTAGATTTGACAATTCAGGGTGCTCCTTAATGAAAACAACTTGAAAATAAAGTAATTGGCTTTTACGTTCCAAGGAATGGTAAAGTTATTTTGAAATAAATAACATTTGAATAAATGATGTCCATTCTGAAAAACTGCTAATAAGGAATATTATCAAATTGGTCTTTTTTCGATATAAATTCAATCAGAGTAAAGTTTTAAATTGATATTAACAAGTTTTAAAATTAAGACAAGTGCTAATATTCAGTTTTGATCTTTAGCATTTACAAAAACGTTGACGCAATTATAAGAAAATTATTTTTGGAAGGACACTGGCGACAAAGTGTCTCACAATACTTGTAGCGAGAAAAATCAAATTTAAGGCATTAAAAATTATTTTCTAATAACTAAAATAACTAACTCTGGTATTTACTCCATAGGAAATAAGTTGATAGTTCATGTTTCAATAAAGTTTAAAGCAATTTATTTGTGATCTGAAGTATCTTAGAGCATCTCAACTCTTATAAATTAATTCCAGGTGAATCAGGAGAGGACCCAGGTAAGAAACGTTTAATTTTACTTAATTTTCTTTTATGAATTGACTTTACAATGTAAGAATGTGTAGCTAGAAAACTCCAAGATTGCTTTCGATAAGTACTCCCTGATATTTAACAGGTAATTGTAAAAGACAGGGTAAATAAACATTATTTATGAATATACAACTCAAATTAAGAATTTTACAATAATTTAATATTTAAGTTATGTTCAACTTCAAGAAAACTGGGTTCACCGTCCAATTGAACGGTATACTTGGCGACTGTGTATTCGAACCAGGAACCACCAATGCTTTGAGCAGTACATAGAATTCTACATAGAGTGTTCAAGTACTGCGGATTTAGTACGATCTATCTAAGTATCGATTTAGTACGATATATATAGTGAAAATACTCTCAGAACAAAATAAAACACCGTTCAAAATAAAATATATCCAAGAAAAATCAGACATATATACTTAATAAAAGATTCGACAAACTATGGAAATGAATTCCAAATATATGAAGAAGCAGAAAACGGGGAGCAACGGATCTATCAGATATAATCCATTATTTCAAAAACATTTTCCAAATTCATGGATGGAAGTTACAATGAATAAAATGCAAAGTAAAACGACATAGATTATGTCAAAATATGAAACTTTCAAAATCAACCACCCTTCTGAAAGAAAAAGAAATATCGGTGGTAAACAAATAGTAATAATAATAATATCAAAGTAACAAGATAAGTTAGTTTAATTGAGTTGATTTTCAGTCTAACGTCCAATATAACAGCGAGGCTATATGAGACGTGGACCATCTGATTAACGTGAAATCCGAACCACATGAGCTCCCGCTGAGAATCGAACTCTGGTCTCGTACGCTAAAGGCGCGTACGCTTACAGCTTAGCTACGAAATAGCTGTATAGATAGCTTAGTCTAAACGGGACGTTTTGGGAGCGTAAGGAAATGTATAAAGGAATCGTGAGTAGTATAAAAACTGAGAAATGTCCTGAAATAGGTAAACTGAAAAGAAAACCATATGGGTTTAATAACTGAAAAGGGATTGGATTAAAAATAAGTGTACTGTCTCCAATATGTGCAATATAACTGTAGGGTTAAAATAGAAAAAGTAAATTAACAGAACCAGCGTTTCCCTAGTACATTATGGTGTTTGTCTTTTTACATTATTGTAGCTCTTTTAACGTGTTATAAGAAAGAGTAATGTAAGAATTTTGGAACTGAAACATCTATCATCTATCCCAGTGTTGTTTTGTACACAAACCCCCTGGAGAGAAATGTCATGTGATCGATTTCTGTGTTCTTAAGAGAACTAAACAAAGTGAAACAGAATTTTATGTTAAAAATTTACAACTGAGAAGACTCTTTAGAATTTATAAAGTATACACGAAACATGCCTGCGTGTATTTCTGACTTTCATTAATGATATATTGTTATTGATCCTTAGAACATAGTGACTTAGTTATGGATATCCAGATAACTTCGAACTAACTCGACGCAAAGGCAATGAATCCAACATAAAAATTTAATGTGAAATAACATTGAATGATAATCTTACCAAATAATACTATTATTGTTGCCGTTTGTACAAGTATATATATATATATTCAAAATGCGGTACCCCTTTCAACGCGGGTAAGTCTATGAGCCGATAGTCTTCCAACGCAAACTGTACCTTTTCTAATTCCCAACGTCTTCGAAATCTCCTCTAGACGACGTGGTTTGTTTTGTTGACAGACTTTGAATCCAAAGGTATGCATCGTCCGCAGTTTATTCTTTGTTCATCACTACTCTAGAACGTAAATAACTTTTAGTTACCTTTTATCATATCATCACATATTCAGGAACAAGCTGATAGTGTTTTATGTGTATTTATATTATAAGAATTGTCATAATAATTTCCTTCATTGCATGTTGTAATATTTTCGCTACTGCATTTTATTTATTTTCATATAAAATCAACCCTCTTAACGTTATTTTCGAAAATAACTTATATTACTAATTTATAAGAAAAAGAACAAGAAATATATTTACCAGGACGGATAGAATTTTTTCAACTTTGATTTTTTTAAAATCATGAAACTAACTACGTACCAACTTCCGTCGCAAACCAATAGAGTATTTCCGAGTACACTTCAAATCATAACGGGGAACAACAAATTCACGAATCTTTTTCTGGCATTTCTACATTTTTGCGAGAGTTTGCTTTATTCCTTTCCAATGTATGTTTTCCGTATTTCACTCTTAGGGCCGGAAATCATCGGTAGAAGGAAGTGTTCGGGATGCGCAAATAATCCGGTGGTCTGAATGGGAACCAATTGTTAATCAACCTAATTTTCTTATATTCATGGGTAAAAATTTGAGAAGCAGATTATATTCATTAGATATCTAGCTGCTTCTGTACATGAAGGATGTTGACGAATTCCAAACCATAAAAGTGCGTAGACACGAATATTCTGCGAAATTTAACATTCTTGCTTGGATTTAGGGCATTGACGCCAGGGAGATCTTAGTATTCAATAAGCAATAGTTATCCACATTGACTGCACAGCCGGACCTGGTTTCTTATTGACTAGT
This sequence comes from Thermobia domestica, assembly GCF_964235325.1. NCBI lineage: Eukaryota > Metazoa > Arthropoda > Insecta > Zygentoma > Lepismatidae > Thermobia > Thermobia domestica. Next base: position 189,887,092 of record NC_137457.1, read on the forward strand.
TCTGAGGGCTAATTTCTGATGACACATTATGGCAGATTTCGAATAGATAATGTTACTTTTGATCACTACTGAGATCGGATGTTTTTACATCTCCGTTAGCCATGCTACTCTAATTGGGTGAAATTTCACATATTTTTTTCTCAGTCCCTATCTGGTCACATATGGGTCCCGAGAACGTATTTAACCATGGTGTTACACCATCCATGATATTCATCATATGTTCTAACGGTAATTCGTTTGAACGCAACAGGGAGGCAAAGTACAAAACTTTTTATTTAAGTTTTTTTTAAACACGCTACACCACCATTAATTCTTCTGATATTTACTGCTGTCATGTCGCACCCAAAAACCACGTATTGAAACATATCGACTTCACTGTTTTCTAAAATCTTTACAATTGATTTGGATATTTCACTTCTACGTCCTACCTCAGGGGTAACGTATCCTAAATATCGTGATCCTGGTTCCTCTAATATGGTTATATGGTCTTCATATTTTTCACCTCGATAATATTTTTGTACTTTCTTCTCCTGATACAATGTTATGTCCTATAGTCCGTCAAATATATGCTCTTAATCTTTCGTCCTTTAATATTGTCTTCTTCTTGCGAAAATTTGCCTAAGTACATTTTCCTCTAGTAATCTTGCATTTGTGCAAAACAAGTGTTCTTCTATCTCCAGTTCCGTATCCAATATATTTTAAAGCAGATGAAGCGATTAATGAACGTCACGTATCGAACGTGCTGTTCGATAAGCAGCAGAAAGGATGCAAGGGAAAGATATTCGTGTCTGATGTTGATCTTTGTTTGAAGATTTTGGCACAAAATCTGACACAGATGTACTGCCAAATTAGACTCTTTGACCTTTCGAATCTTCAGGAGATAAAAGAGCTTCCTTTACTATTATCAACATTCCTGAAGGGCCAGCCTCGTTAAGAGATGTTGAACTTATTTTCAGTTTAGCTTCCTTTGTAGCTATTTTTTCTCTTCTTACTACACGTGCTTTCATTAAATAACACCAAAACTCTAACAATATAATCCTCAAAATAGATAATAAAAGCACATTTCACACTGTGGAAAGAGGCTCTATGTTAAAAGAAGTGCAACCCCAACTATATTCCTATTTTTGGCAAAGTTGTGAGTAGGGGTGAGATGGGGATTCTGCGCCACCTCATCATTTCCAATAACAATCTAGCACACCATCAATAATAATAGCGCACTCCTAATAACAATAGCGCATCCCCCTACCTCCAAATAACTTCTAAACTACCCCTAATAATTTCTACCGCACTCCCTATTTCACAAATAACTTCTATCACATCTCAAATAACTTCTATCTTACTCATAATAACTTCTAATGCATTCTATCAATAAATCTAGTTACAAAAAATCACTAAATCTGGTTACAAAAAGCCACTAAATCTAGTTCAAAAAAAATCACTAAATCTAGTTATAAAAATCACTAAATTTAGTAAAATAAAATTACAAAACACTTTTATGATTTTACCATAAAAGTTAACTAAATTCTACATAATTACATAATACTTACAAATTAGTATATTGATTGTTACAAGTTCGGATATTGATAATGGAATCTTCTGCTAACCTCGTTCTCAATAGGAAACAATGACTTCTTAAACTCTGTCCACTGATCATAATTCAAACTGAATAGACAGCCGTTAATATCAAAAACAACTTGAACTTCAGTTTGCACATTTTTCACAATTACATTGAAATTATTAGTAAGTATAAATTTCTTTTGAGGATCCATTCTATTCACTCCATTTTTTACTTCTGACAACATATTTTTGATCATTTTTATTATTTTTTGGATTTACATACAGAACTCAACAGTTGGATAATTATCTTTTAAACCAGTGTATTTGATTTTTATTCCATCTTTAACGATCTCATCAATCATTTTATCTGTTAAGTGTTTTGTAAATCTAGGTGGAAGAAATACCTTAAACTCCTCACATTCAACTAAAATGCTCTTTCCAAACTTAGTTTTAATCTTTTTCTTTTTCACAATCTTATATTCTGTATTTAATTCTAATTCTCTTAATCCAATAACCTGTTTTTGTTCAAGACTTCCAAGTTTATTTAAAAGTTCAATATGACTCGCCATCGTATTTATTATATTAAAACTTTTTAAAAATCAGTTTCTAATAGCCTCGAATTTCGTTAAGTATATCATTGATTCTGTTAAAAATATCTCTTACATTTTCATCTGTTAATTCACCATTCATGAGCTTAATTACATTAAGCTCATCTTTAAACATCCCAATTCGATTCACCATATTTTTATAATATTCTTTCTTTGAAGCTATATTAAACCGTGTTGATAGACCAGTGATAACAGCAGAAGCCGAAGCAAATGCAGTTGTAATAATTGAATACACTGTAACAGGAATAAACACATTGATGAACCCTGTAGAAGCTGATAATAGAATTGATAACGTAATAAGAGTAATATAAACACATTTTATTCTCTTAAACTTCCTTTTGTTTTTCATTAATAACTTCTCAAGATTTAATATAGTATATTCAATTAACACAATTAAATTCTCACGTGGAATGTTATCTGGAATAGTCATTTTATTAAATAAGTTTTTATGATAATATCATAAAAACACTTACAAACTAAACTAATCTAATAAACATATAATTGATTTATATCTTCTCAATTATTTTTTCTTTCTCAACATCATACTCTAAATTTTTCTTACCAATCATAACAACATAGCAAATTGTTTTATCTGGTACATCACTTTCAAAATTAACAGTCAGTTTCAAATTAGTTCTATCACTTACAGTTACTGATTTATGCTTGCTTGTGTTAATTACGAACATCGGCCTATTTTCTAAAAACTCCTTCGGGTAATAAAACATCTCAGTATTTCCAATTGTAGCTCGCTTATATACCGTATACATCTCATAAACTTTCAAATACTTATGTTTTGCAAAATCTAAGTTTAAAGATTCTAATGGGAAAGATTCATTTCTAGAATTACAAAAATGGATATTCTGAACTTTACAATGATCAAAATAGCTTGAATCTCTTTCTTGATTATCATTTCTATCAGTTTGGAAAAAGGCAATCACAAAATTAGGCATATCAAATTCACTTGAGTTAAATTGTGTGGTTAAATCGAATTCTAAATATTTACCACTAACTGATTTCTGTAAACATTGATACGTGTTAAATGAAATAGGAATCTTACCTTCTTTTAACATATTAGATCTTAACAAGGTGGCATAGTTAGGTTCATAATTAACAATAGGCATTCTTAACTCCATATTTGTAATCTTAATTTTACCTGGATGTGGTTGATCATTCTCATATGTTCCATCCTGCTTTTTTGTTTTCCAAATAGCAAATGCATTATCATCAGAACCACTTCTTTTAAATATATATTTCAATCCTCCTTTCCACATAATATCTTTAAAATCTGAACAAAATGCTGGCAAAAGTCTTAGCAAAAACACTATTTCTTCATCTGTTCTTGCCCACGTAATTCCTTCCCATCCACATTCATCATAGTGATTTGCCTCTGGTTTTGAAATCGTACATGTGTTTACAGCTGTTGAAGTTAAACCAGGATAATCTATAATATCCAATATCTGACCATGCTTACTAACTTGAATTTGAGAAAACAAATGTGGGAAGAAATTATTAATAAGTCTAATATTTTGACCAGTAGTATATTCTCCATCACCATCTTTACCTCTAATTTCAAAAGTTACATAAATATCAGCATAATAAGGATGTATGAAGCCATCACCCACGTCAATATCAAATTCAATAGACCTGTTTGGCTTATTTAAATTCTCGATTGTTTTTTGATTAGGTTTAAAGGATTGTAATTCATATGATTCTATCTTATCCATATTTATTATAAAAATATTTATAATCGTTTTATGAATTAAACCCATAAATTAAACCCATAAAACTTAAATATAACTTCTCCAAATATCCTCATTCCTACTCACCTGACTAATAATTTCTGAAAAACTATACCCATCTGTAAACATTTTTAACACTGTAATGCATAAATGACCACAAATTACCTCGTTAAAATGTTGTATACGGCTGCTATTGTACTCTATATTATGACCAAGATATTTTACGAGTGTTTTTGGTGGATTACCTCCAAATGAATCAAACACATACTTTCTATTTCCTTTTTTCCAATAACAAATCCAATGCGTTCCTATATTTTTAGACGTATCAAAATTAACAATACCACACTCATTCTTGCTTGGTTGTTTAGGCAATTCATCACTCATAAATACACCTCTAAAGTTTCTTATCTTAAGTTTTTTAAGAAGTTGTATTAGATCTAAATTACTTAAAGGTTTAGTTTTTTCTTTTTCTTTACTGTTTTGGAGTTTACGTTTTTTGAAATCTTACCACCTTGTTTTTCTTCCATTGCTAAGTTATGTCGCTTTTGTTCTTCTAATTCCATTTTATTCTTTTTTGCATCATCTACAGTCTTAGCAATAGCAGCCGCACCTCCAGCAACAGAACCTAAAGCACCTATAAAAGCTAAAATCGTTGGAATAGTAAATATAAAACCACCATAATGAACTTTATTATCATTTGCCTTCATTTCTTTGTTTATTTTCTTAAGTTGTGGTATAGAAAGAGATAGAGACATACATTGTCCTTTACTTAGTTTTGCTTCCTTTTGTTTGAGTTGTTTGTTAGTTAAAATGTGATCTATATTTAATTGTTTAAGTTCCTGATTAGGAATCGTAAATGTAAAACCTTTTAACTGCATATTTATTATATAATTAAAAGCTTTTTATGAAAAATTTCCATAAAAAGTACATATATAAACCTAAATTAAAAAAATACTTATAAAGCTAAACCTAATCTTACTTTCATTACTTATAAACCTAAACCAAATCTTACTTTTGTATTCATCACTAAAGCAGTTCCAAGAGCAGGTAGTTTTTCAGTTATTAAATTAGCATCTTTAGCAAAAACTCTTTCCCAAGCTTTATTTTCTAATTCCTTATCTGCAATATGTCTTGATTCTGTATCTTTATTATCCCTATAGTATATATCATGTTCTTTACAAGCCTCATCTAATGCATTTATACCTTTATCACCTCTTTCTAATTTTTCTTGAAGTTTTGTACCCGGACCGCAAAATTCATAACCTGGAATATGCAACTCAAATGGAAGTTTATTAATCAAATCATTTACTAATCCTTTTCCATACTTTTCACTATTCCAAAATTTTGGTGGCAGCGTATTCAATATCTTAATCAAATAACCTATACCTTTTGGATCATTAGGTATAAATTGTGCAAGTTTAGAATTAATCATATCCATAATACCTACTTTCTCATTATAAAAGTTATCATTTCCAGATTTTTCTTCCCCATCAATAACAATCAAGCGATCAATCAGTTTTCTCACATCATCCATCCATATGTATTCTTTTGATAATTCGTTATATACCTTTATTCCTTCTCCAGATTTTGGTGTCTTTTTTGAAGGTGTTGTTGGTTTTATATATTCATCCCAAATAGGTTTGATAATTTCTTTATATTTTTTACCTTTACTAGATTTTTGTTTTCTTGTATTCGGATCATTATTATGAAATGCAACACTAGAATCAATTACTATTTGTTTATATTTTTCTAGATCATCATCATTATAATTTGTTGGATTATGTTTTGTCAATAATTCCCATAAACCTTCTGTTCCTGTATAATGTCGATTATTAATAACTAAATCGTCACCATGAATTTTAACTTCTGCATTTCCTATCATATGTATAATTTTCCCATCTTCATCATATGGTTGTATTCCAAAACTTTTATCATCTCTAGTTGCATAATATCTTGAGGCAATTTTACCCAAATGAGTTGTTGCTAAAGATTCTATTCCTTCTACTTTATATTTAATTTGTTTTTTCATGTGTTTTATTTCTTCTGTTATAGGCGTATCACTTTCATTTATAGAACTATCATACATAGGCGGTGTTTCTAATAAGCTTGAATCCACTCTAGCACTTTTATGTACAACTGGAACTAACTCTTGAATTAGATTTTTATTTTCTTCTGCTACTTTTGATATATCTTGCCCTAAATCTTTAATTGCATCAATAACAGGCTGATCTTGTTCTTTAAATTTTTCATACTTACTTCGATTACTTTGTTTAATTTCCTTAAATCTTTTAATAAGTTCTTCTTTTAACTTAATATACTTCTTAGCTTTATTAACATCCATTTATTATATAAAGAAAAAAATAAAAACATAACATAACATAACATAACATAACATAACATATACATTCACCTACATTCATATACGTTTAGTTCACACTTTTATAAATTCTTTAATTTTATTTCTATATTTACCATTATTCACCTTCCTAGTCATATCTATTGTTAAGAAACCATGTTCTTCACTCCAACACTCGCTACATAATAATCGTAATTTTTCAAACGACATATCAGATGCAACAAATTCATCATATATATGTTTTAAATTTACATTGTCCTGTCTAAATATACAAATAAAGTTTAAGTTGTCCCTAATTAATTGTTTTGGCACTTTAGAATATGTTTGTCCAAGATAGAAACAGTTCAAACCCTTATGACGACCTCGAGTAAAATATTCTCTAACGTGATTTTGTTCTTCTAATATGAAATCATCAAATACTACCACAGAATAGTCCTCACATTCGTCTAATGGAATAATCTCTTCATTGTTTCCTTTTATTATTGCTACTGTATCTTTAATATTACGTTCTATATCTCGAAAAAGTTGTATTGGATTAAGTGTTGGTATTTAGGTTGATTTAAACTTTTAGAATATATATAAACATTTGCATATTTTAACCATTTAGGTGCTAACAAAAAATTATCAATCATTAACGTCGTTTTACCACAACCACTAGGCCCAACTATTAAACATCTTATATCATCAGGTAACAACTCTCCATTCCTCTTACTCTTCGCCGTTTCTTCTGTTAACCTTACTTTAATATCCCAATTATCCATATTAGTTATTTATTGTATAATAAATGAAGGTATTTAATTTAAATGGTTATTCATCTGTATTAAACATGTCATTGCATTACCCATTTGAAAACGATTTAGAAGTAGCTGTTGCAGGATTTTACACAACATACTTAACTCGAAACATTACAGAAAAAAATAATAAATTAACGTTTTGCACTGAAGAACCTGAAGTTACAAGACAAGCCATAGTTCAACCTGGTCAATATAGTTTAAAAGAATTAGAAGAATATATTAAATCAAACCTTCCATTCTACACTGATGAATTCAAAGATACTTTTGAAATTACAGAAGACAGGAAAAGAAATAGAGTTAAAATATTTAGTGAGGTTTGTGATATAACCTTAGATACCATTAACACTGTATTAGGTTTTAGTGATAAAAACTTGGCTAATAACATAGAACATATTGGAGATAAACCACCAAGGTTTCATCAATTTGATACTATAAATATTCACTGTGATTTAGCAGAAGGTATGATTTTAAAAAACAATGATACAACACACAACGAAACAGACTTAATTGCAACATTTAGAACAAATGCAGAGTTTAGAGAACCAATTATATATGAACCTAATGAAAAGGTATTTTTCCCAATACATCACAATAAATTTAATAATTTCAAAGTTTCAATTAAAGATGAGAATGGTGATTTGATTGATTTTGGTGGAACTCGTATAACTGTTTTACTTGCTGTTAAATAATTTGAATTGTTATATAATAAATATGGACATCTTTGGTAATACTAAAAGGAGGACTACAAACCTCAATCATGTAAGTGAAGTTTTTACATCAAATATAACATGGGTTGATTTCAAAAACAAAAGACTTGTTAATGTAAGTGATGCAATTGACCAACATGATGTAGTAACTTTACAACAGCTAGATTTAATAAATAGTAATTTTAATAGTCAATTGGAAGGTGATAGAAACAAATTTGAAGATGTATTAAAAACATTACAAGACACATATATAAAGAAAGATGATTTTCAAAAGAATAGGATGGATACTACTAAATTGATTATGCAGAAAGAGACTATACCCCTAATATGTCGATTGAGAGTTAAAAATGTTAAGGAACCAATCTTTAGAATATTTAATCTCTCTAATGGTTACAAATTTCTCTATAATGGGAAAATAATGCACATGGAATTAAGTTTGGATAAATACTTTCTAGATATATATTTAGGTGATACTTTGATTGAAAATTTACCTGTAAACATTAAAAAGGGTGATATAATTACGTTTCAAGCAAATAAGAATTCAGCTATGGAAGAAGGGCAACCATTGCAAGTTATTATGTATATAGAAAGAGAGCTTTCATAAAACCATTTGTTATATTCAATCTATATAATAACATTCTAATTCAATCTATATAACAACATTCTAAATTGAATTATACAGATGAATTATAAATTGTTATATAGATTGAATTATTGTTCGAATTATAGATTAAGTTATAGAATGTTATATTGATTAAATTATATAGATGAACAGTGTTTGAATTGTAGAAGTTATTATATAGATTGATTATAGATTGAATTATAGATTCATGATCAATTATAGTATTAATCAACAACAGCATTAATTATAGTATTAATCATCAAATACCGACACCTGTTAATTATAGTATTAATCATCAAATATCGACAACAGCATCAAACAAACATATGCTTAAATTATAGTTTGAATTAGGCTAATCTTTAGAATTATATTGTTAGTTGAATTATAGTTTGAATTAGGTTGATCTTTAGAATGATGTTGTTAGTTGATATAGTGTTTCAATTATAGATTGAGGTTAATAATTTTCTATATAATAAATAGTATGATGTATTGTGTTAAGTGTAAGAAATCAACAGATACAAAAATAGATAACATTAGAATAGAACAAACAAAGAATGGAAGATATGTTAAGAAAGGTATATGTGTTGTATGTGGTACTAATAAATCCCAATTCATTAAAAACCCCGATTAACTATATGAAGGTGAAGGTATTAGAGAAGACATTATAGAAGAAATTCATAAACCATCTAGAAAAAATTATCGTAGGTTAAGTGTTATTGTTAAAGTTATAGATGATTTATGGCAAGCAGATCTTGTGGAAATGGATAGTGGTGTGTTAAAAGGTGTTTCAAAATTAAATAAAGGTTATAAGTATTTGCTAACGATTATAGATGTGTTTTCAAAATATGCATTTGCTGTTCCTGTTAAAGATAAGAGTGGTAAGAATGTTACAGAAGCATTTGAATCAGTGTTAAAAGTAAGAAAACCTAATAATTTACAAACTGATCAAGGTAAAGAGTTTTATAATAAACAATTTGAAGATTTGATGGGAAAAAACAATATCAATCATTACTCAACATATAGTGGTAAAAAAGCTTCTGTTGTTGAAAGATTTAACAAAACACTTAAACAAAATGTGTGGAAGAAATTTACTGTTCAAGGTAATTATAAATGGTTAAAAATATTGCAAGGTTTAGTTGATGAATATAATAACAAAGTACATAGAACAATTGGTGTGAAACCTGTAGAAGTGAATAAGAAAAATGAGCATGTGATATTGAATAAAGTGTATAAGAAAAAATATAAACGTGTTAAACCTTAATACAAATTAGGTGATCATGTTCGTATAAGTAAAATTAAAGGATTGTTTGACAAAGGTTATACACCAAATTGGTCAGCAGAAGTGTTTGTTATTAACGAGGTTATACCATCTAATCCACCAACATATAAAATTAAAGATTTAAACAATGAAGAAGTTAAAGGAAGATTTTATGAACCAGAATTATTGAAAACTAAATATAAGGATGAGTATTTGGTTCAAAAAATATTGAGAAAGAAAGGTAATAAAGTGTTTGTTAAATGGTTAGGGTTTGATAATTCACATAATAGTTGGATAGATAAAGAAAATGTTGCAGTGTAAATTTAATGTGTTTAACTTTTATGAATATTTTCATACAAGGTAATAAAGTGTTTGTTAAATAATTAGGGTTTATTAAATGGTTAGGGTTTAATAATTTTCATAATAATTAAAAAATTAGGGTTTATTAAATGGTTAGGGTTTAATAATTTACATAATAATTAAATAATTAGGGTTTATTAAATGGTTAGGGTTTAATAATTTACATAATAATTAAATAATTAGGGTTTTTTAAATGGTTAGGGTTTAATAATTTACATAATAATCAAATAAATAATTTGTATTAACAATTAAATAAATAATTTGCATAATAAATAATTAGAGTTTATTAAATGGTTAGGGTTTAATAATTTACATAATATAATATTAAAAATGTTGAAGTGTAATTTAATGTGTTTAACTTTTATAAATATTTTTATAAAAGGTAATAAAGTGTTTATTAAATGGTTAGGGTTTAATAATTTGCATAATAATTAAATAAATAATTTGTATTAACAATTAAATAAATAATTTGCATAATAATTAAATAATTAGAGTTTATTAAATGGTTAGGGTTTAATAATTTACATAATATAATATTATAAATGTTGCAGTGTAATTTAATGTGTTTAACTTTTATAAATATTTTCATAAAAGGTAATAAAGTGTTTATTAAATGGTTAGGGTTTAATAATTTGCATAATAATTAAATAAATAAAAATAATATATTATAAATGTTGTAATGTAATTTAATTTGTTTAAACATGAAAAATATTATGAAAATGAATTAAAAAATTTAGTGAATATAAAATTACGATACAGTGTTTTTCCATATAAAATGAATATGAATAATGTTAATTTTACTCGTGAGGAGATGAAGGAGATGTCAATTACAAAACTAAAACAAATATGTAAAGTCAAGAAAATCCGCGGCTATAGTTATTTAAATAAGAGTGAATTAATAAAAAAAATCGAACAACACCAAAATGAACCAGATGAATTGAAAGTTATATACACAATGAAAGTTGATGAACTAAAAAACCATTGTAAAAGGAAGGGGATAAAAGGTTATTCTAAATTAAGAAAGGCTGAACTTATTGACCGTATTATAAAATATGAAGATGAACAAAACAGATCACAAATTAGAAACATATTTCCATTTAAACAAGATGTTTTTGAAGAATCCAAACCACAACGAATACCAATTAAAGTAGAAACAAAGGAAACAGCAATACAGAAACGATTACAAACTATCACAATTGAAAATATAGGAGGATATAAAGATCCAGTGAAGTTTTTAAATATAAGTGGGAAAGTAGTTATTAACAAAATCAAGGAAGAATTAAAGCACCGTCCATTAAAAGTCAACCTTGTATTCATTTGTGATTATATTAAAGATAAAGAAGTACAAGAACGCAATTTTAAAACTATGAATGAAAGAATATTACAATCAACTGACTTAGATGAATATATAACCTATGCTAAACAAAAACTATGTAGAGAGATGAAGGAATTTCAAGGTAGAGGATCAGGATGGACATTACATCAAATTAAACATTTAGAAATCAGACTAAATAAATATCTACCATTACGAGCTTCTTCATATATTGACCTTCCTAAACCAATTAAAGATAAAAAAGCAGTGATTAATGTTCAAAATAAAGATAATAAATGTTTCTTATATTCTATTGCATGTTATTTAAAACCTATAGATCACCAATCACATCCTCAACGGCCTTCAAACTATACAGAAATTGTGGATGAATTACAAGAGAAATATTGTAAGGGTATTGAATTTCCTGTACAATTAAAAGATATAGTAAAGTTTGAAAAAAGAAGTAACATATCCATTAACGTGTATACCTATGATGATGAATATAATATATACCCACTTCAAATCACAAAAAATAAGCAGGATAAACACATCAATTTATTATATGTAAAAGATGAAAATAATGATCACTTTTGTTGGATAAAGTATTTACCAAGATTAATAAGAAGTCAAGTAACAAAGCATAAGGAAAAATTATACTTTTGTGATAGGTGTTTAACAAGACATTTTAGAAATGAGATACAATTACAAGAACATGAACTATACTGTAAGGAGCATGAATCTGTTAGAATAGAACTTCCAAAACCATATGACAATCAAATACAGTTCCAAAATTATAATAGATCATTTAGAGTACCATTTGCGATATATGCCGATTTTGAATGTATGTTATGTAAAATGGAAGTAGACCATAATTGTTCTAAAACTGTGAAGTATCAAAAGCATTTACCAATGAGTTTCTGTTATTATATTAAATACTCAAATGGTGTGTATAAATGTCCTGTTAGTTATATTGGTTTAGATGCTGCAAAGGTGTTTGTGGAGAAGTTAAAACAAGAAGCAATAGAAATAAAGAAAATATATAACAAAAGAGTTAAAATGAATGGTCTAACTAAAGATGAAGAAAATAGATATAATAATTCCAATAGTTGTCATATATGTGAGAGAAACTTGAATGATTTACCACCAGCAATTGAAAAACAAATAAATATGTTAAATAAAAAAATACAATTCGCTAAAGATAATGATAGCATGGTTGAAAAGTTAGAAGAATGGAAACATGAATTAGGTAAATGTTTGAAGAATATAAATATAAATAAAGCAAAAGTAAGAGATCATGATCATTTAACTGGGAAGTTTAGAGGTGCAGCTCACAGTTATTGTAACTTAAGCTATCGAAATCCTAATTTTATTCCAGTATTTATTCACAACTTAAGTGGTTATGATACTCACCTGTTTGTTAAAGAACTTGCTTATGATAAGAATGAAATAAAACTAATTGCAAATAATGAGGAAAAATATATAACATACTCAAAATATGTGAAGGTTGATAAAAAGAATGGAATTAATTTACGATTTCTAGATTCATTTAGGTTTATGCCAAGGAGTTTAGCAGAACTAGCAAATAACCTTACAAAAGAACAATATAGAGAAACGTCAAAGTACTTCCCTAATGATTTGTTAGATTTAGTAATTAAAAAAGGTGTGTACCCATATGATTATATTGACTCAATTGAAAGATTAGAAGAAACAAAACTACCTTCAAAAGAAATGTTCTTTAATAAACTTACTAAAACCCACATCAGTGATGAAGATTACGAGCATGCGAAAAATGTTTGGAAGTCATTCAATATTAAAAATCTAGGTGAATATACAGAAGTTTATAACAAGACAGATGTATTAATATTAGCTGATGTATTTGAAAGTTTTAGAGATGTGTGTTTAAAAGCATATGGTTTAGATCTTGCTTGGTATTTCACTGCTTCTGGTTTATCGTGGGATTCAATGTTAAAGATGACTAAGATCAAACTAGAAATGTTAACTGACTATGACAAAATATTAATGATAGAAAAAGGTATAAGAGGTCGAATTTCACAATGTAGTAAGAGATATGTAAAAGCAAATAATAAGTATATGGAAAATTATAACAAAGACGAACCTTCAAAGTATTTAGCTTATCTAGATGCAAATAATTTATATGGATGGGCTATGAGTCAGTACATGCCTTACAAAGACTTTAAATGGGTTCAACCTTACATAAACATAATGAATGTTCCAGATGATTCAGAAATTGGCTACATATTAGAAGTTGATTTAGAATATCCAGAATACTTACATGATAAACATACAGATCTGCCATTAGCTCCAGAAAATATGTGTCCACCAGGATCGAAACATTCAAAATTATTAACAACGCTTTACAATAAAGAAAGATATGTTATTCACTACAGAAACTTAAAACTATATATGTCACTTGGGATGATATTAAAGAAAATTCACAGAGTATTGGAGTTCAAGCAATCAAATTGGTTAAAGGAATATATTGATCTAAATACAAATATGAGAACAAAAGCTAAGAATGATTTCGAGAAAGATTTTTACAAGTTAATGAACAATAGCGTATTTGGTAAAACAATGGAAAACATTAGAAAGAGGCCATCTATTACCTTAGAATGTGATCCAATGAGGGTGGAAAAGTTAATAGCAAAACCGAACTTTGATTACAGGACAATATTTACTGAAGATTTGTGTGCGATACATATGAAAAAAGAAAAATTGACCTTCAACAAACCTATATATGTTGGCATGAGTGTGCTAGATTTGTCAAAACTATTAATGTATGACTTCCATTACAATATTATGAAACCTAAATATGATATTGATATAGGGTTATGTTATATGGATACTGATAGTTTTATATATGAAATTAATACAGATGATTTCTACAAAGACTTAAAAGAAATGGTTGATTTATTTGATACAAGTGAATATGGAAAGGATAATCAATATGGAATACCACTAGTAAACAAAAAAGTATTAGGAAAGATGAAGGATGAAAACAATGGTAAAATAATGACAGAATTTATTGGGCTAAGATCAAAGATGTATGCATTTAAAGTTGAAAATAAAGAGAAGAAAAAAGCAAAAGGAATAACAAAATGTGTAGTATCAAAAGAGTTACAATTTGATGATTATAAGCAAACCCTATTCAATGATGTGAAAACATTCAAAAATATAAATCTAATTCGAAGTTCTAAGCATGATGTATATACCATAGCTGTAAATAAGTTAGCATTAGATTCGAATGATGATAAAAATATATACTAGAGGGTGGTATAAGTACATTAGCTTGGGGGCATTATAAGATATAATTAAAATGTATTTATGTGTAGTTTAGTTTTAGGTCATATTTAATTAACTTTTATGTATAGTTTAGTTTTAGGTCATATTTAATTAACTTTTATGTATAGTTTAGTTTTAGGTTATATTTAATTAACTTTTATGTATAGTTTAGTTTTAGGTCATATTTAATTAACTTTTATGTATAGTTTAGTTTTAGATAAAATTTATTTAACTTTTATGTGTAGTGTAGTTTAGTTTTAGGTCATATTTAATTAAGTTTTATGTATAGTTTAGTTTTAGGTAAAATTTAATTAACTTTTATGTATAGTTTAGTTTTAGGTAAAATTTATTTAACTTTTATATGTAGTGTAGTTTAGTTTTAGGTCATATTTAATTAAGTTTTATGTATAGTTTAGTTTTAGGTAAAATTTAATTAACTTTTATGTATAGTTTAGTTTTAGGTAAAATTTAATTAACTTTTATGTATAGTTTAGTTTAGTTTTAGGTCATATTTAATTAACTTTTATGTGTGGTGTAGTTTAGTTTTAGGTCATATTTAATTAACTTTTATGTATAGTTTAGTTTAGTTTTAGGTCATATTTAATTAACTTTTACGTATAGTTTAGTTTAGGTAAAATTTATATTTTTAAGTCATAAAAGTTGTTTTTGTAATTTTATCCTTAGACATAGGCAACCAGTAATGCATGAAAATAATTGTTTTGTAGTCTAGTATTTATGTCCTCTTTACATTTCCTTAATACATTCTTACATAGTGAAGATTTTTGATTTTTTATAATTTTATCCTTAGACATAGACAACCAGTAACGCGTTAGAAAAAAATTATAAAAAATAGAAACCATTTACCGTTTGAATTTTGAAAATCGGTTAATATTTGACGATGTTGTAGTCAATTCAAAATTTCGGGAATTTTTTACGGGTTTATTTTTGAGTTTTCGGGAAAATGTTATTCTTTAAAAAAGTCTTAAAATTTTATTCTAATTATGGTTGTATTTTTATTTTTTCGATTTGTTGAAATTTTGTGGAGATATTGAAAAAGGGAAAAGTATCCTTTGGGTTATGCAACCATTTATGCATTTTAGAAAATTGGTTATGTTATTAGTATTCATTCACCGTTTGAATTTTTGAAATCAGTTAATTAGGAGCCGAGGAATTAATTAATAACGTTATTTGGGGGTGTCACTGTAAGTGTTGCCAACTCACTTTTAACAATTATCATATTTATTAGTAGTGGGGTGAATTCATCCCTATATGTTTTAAAGCGATATCTTGAAAAATTAAAATCCTGGAACGTTCCGAAAAAATATATGGAGTTGGATACACTGACTTTTTCTTTTTTGAACATTAATGTTTTAGCTATATTTACCACCTAGGTGACTATGATCAATAAGTTACTCACCTACTCAATAGATGGTGTGGCATGTAGTATGTTTCAGAGTAATAAAAGCTAGAGAGTTGCGGACAGATTTTGTTTCAAGAATTTTCTTCAAAGTGATGATTGTGAATCGAAAAAAACGGGACTGACAAGAAGCCGTGACACCTAGGACAGACAGCCTGGAGAGACAGCCAGGACGGACAGTTTTGGTGTTGTTATTATTACATACTCAGGAGAAAGAGAGAAGGAAACTGAATTGTAAATGTGTGCGTGTGTTGTGTTGGGTTGTATAAATACAGGCGGCAAAATGCTAAATTCGTTATTTTTTATCCGATTTTGATAATTCAAACGGCATTTAAAAGAGTATGTATCAGAGTTTAAAACGCAATTGTTCATTCTTGTTAAATGTTGTTAGATTTAGTGATTTTTTGTTTTTGTAACTAGATTTAATGATTTTTTGTAACCAAATTTAGTGATTTTTTGAAGTCAAAACCGGTTATAACCAGATTTTATAACTAGATTTAGTGATTTTTTAAAGTCAAAACCGGTTATAACTAGATTTTGTAACCAGATTTAGTGATTTTGTAACTAGATTTAGTGATTTTGTAACTAGATTTAGTGACTTTTTTGTAACCAGATTTAGTGATTTTTTGTAACTAGATTTAGTGATAGAATGCATTAGAAGTTATTATGAGTAAGATAGAAGTTATTTGAGATGTGATAGAAGTTATTTGGGAAATAGGGAGTGCGGTAGAAATTATTAGGGGTAGTTTAGAAGTTATTTGGAGGTAGAGGATGCGCTATTGTTATTAGGAGTGCGCTATTATTATTGATGGTGTGCTAGATTGTTATTGGAAATGATGAGGTGGCGCAGAATCCCCATCCCACCCCTACTGTTGTGCAAATCCGTTCATGATATTTTTCGGAGACGGAAAATTTCATCACAGGTCGGATGTCAACAGGGTGATCCTGCAGGGCCAATGCTATTTAGTTTAACAATTCACCCAAAAATTAGTACGTTACGTTCAGAACTATATGTGTTTTATCTTGATGATGGTACTTTAGGTGGATAACCACAGACAGTCATACACGACTTAAATGTTTATTTGTGGAATCCAGTAAGATAGGATTACAAATAAATACATTAAAATGTGAGCTATTTTTTACGTCGGAAACACCAGATCCCATCATTGAAGCTCAATTTCTAGCTGTGCTACCTGGAATACGAACAATACCAACTCATGAGATATGATTTTTGGGAGCACCATTACACGAAGATGGATATGATAATTGTGTGGAGGATCATCTAAATAGTTTTAAAAAATAAACGAGAAGTTGAAAAAGTACCAGCACATATAGCTTTTTTCCTTTTAAAAAACTGTTTAGATATTCGCAAATTGACTTATTTTTTACGTACCGTTCCAACATGGTTCAAGCCTACTAACCTTTTTCAACTAGATGACTTTTTGAAAAAAGTGTCTGCAATCAATACTCAATTATAAGTTAAATATAACTCAATGGGCACAAGCAAGCTTACCCATTCGTTTAGGAGGTGTAGGGGTACGGAAAGTTACAGATTTGAGTCTCCCTGTATTCTTGTCTACTTCTTATGGGGGGTTGTCGCTCGTCTCAAAAGTTCTTAATTTTCCAGTTGACGAAGTGAAGATTCCTCATCTAACAGAGGCATTAGAGATATGGAGAGGCATTTACAACACAATTCCGGCTGTAAAGGAGTCGCATATAAAATGGGATGAAATTGTAATCAACGATATAGCTGAAAGCGAGGTAGTTTCCCAAAATGATACTGATTCAGCTCGCCTCAAAGCACTGCGTCAAAAAGAGTCTGGAGTATGGTTGCAAGCCACACCCTCAAAAGACATCGGAACATTTTTAGAACCAAATATTTTTGAATTGTGTGTAGGTTTACGCCTAGGACTTAGTGTTTGCTATGACTTCACATGTGCGTGTCAAAGTCGGGTGGATTAGAAAGCTTTACACGCATTAAGTTGCATCAAAGTGGAGAGAGAATTTCACGTCACAGTGAATTAAATCAAATAATAAAACGAACCCTCAACAGTATAGACTATCCTAACATTTTAGACCCACCAGGAGTGAGTCGGAATGATAATAAGCGGCCAGATAGAATTACTTTGACACCTTGGAAAAGGGACCAGTGTCTAGTATGGGATGTAACATGTGTAGATACTTTTGCCCCACCTTACTTAACTAGTGAAGAAGCGGGAAGTGCAGCAGAGACAGCGTGTATGCGGAAACATTCTAAATATTCGAAACTTGAAAATGATCACATTTATATTGCGTTTGCCACGGAAACAATGGATGTTTTTAACAAAGAAGCAAGAATGTTTTTCAAGGAATTAGGATCAAATTTAATTAACAAACCAGGAGATCCTAGAAGTGGTTATGTTTTAACACAAAGGGTAAGCCTAGCCATTCAAAGAGTCAATGCCATTAGCATATTAAACTCTCCCCCATCTTCACACAAGCTGGATGAAATTTTTTATCTAAAACAAATATAAACATTTTTGAATGTTAACAATCACTACGTAAAAGACGGATACAGTATAAAATGATATTTTTGTTCATTAGTGTGTGATTGGGATTATGGCAAAATTTAAGTATAGTGGACTGAAACACTTATTAATAATGATGTGTTACCCTTCGTTTTTACAATTTTTGGTGTATATAGTAGCACAATTATGCTCAATTTCTACTGTTTGCTGTTTTAAAGATATTAATTTTGAAATACTAAATTTTCAGGAAATAATTTCTTTTATATATATATATTCCTTGGTAAATATTTGTGTATGGGCATTTCATTTGGATGATTACAGAAAATTTTACATTCTTATTTTGACGTAATTTATAGGTTATCATTTGCGTAGAATTTTCTGAGTTAACCCACCAATCAAAAATTTGGTAGGATCAAAAATATTTCAGACTCCTCTTCATCCCAATGACATACCAATATTCTGCTAAATACGGTTTGATCCAGTTTTAACTATTTTTTTTTCGTTTTATATTTTGTGCCGTGAAATTTTCTGCACAGCTATTGGGAACTATAGTCCATCTCAGTGTTCTTGCTCGTCTTTGTCGTCTGGATGCTACCGTGTGAGCTGTACCCATCGCCGCTGTCAAATAGTTAATTAAATCTAAAGTGAAACGAGTGAAGATACAGGTAACAATAATTTGAAACGATGTATGAACCTGTTGGAAGCAAATGTTGTCCTAATATATAGGAAATTTATCTGAAACAGACAGGAAAACTGTAAAATGTGAACATTTTTCTATCGGCATGTCAGACATTGCCATGATCTCAGAACAGGTTAACAGTGAGACAGAAATTTCGTTTTCCGGTTTTGTGATTGTTACAAACCAATAACTGGAGATTCAAAAGAGACTTCATTATTTTCCTTTCCCATGCATATCTCAGATAGGCTGCGGTAACCTGTCCATACATAGTTTTGTATGTGTAGTATATCTGATTTTTTATCTTTAATGGTATACGTAGACTTTCTGTTAATTAACTAAAATATTAAAATGTGAGAATAAGCTCCTGTAGGGGCTCATACTTACTCTTAAATTGATCTAGCTTCCAACTCAGCATGAGTTGATTAATTTTGTGATGGCTCCTTTCTCTTCAAGAAAGTGATCTTCCTTATTCTTCATTGATATGCCCCTCCGGGATAATTAATAATAATATTATAGTGGAAAAATGGGTTAGTTTTGCTGGCCAAGCCACCTGCCCTAGCTTTCCTACTTTTAAACATCACAGCGAATTAAACTGTGGTGATCTTTAGTGGATTGTTTAGTGTAGACATGTAGTAGGTAATTTTGTGTAGTAACATGTATTATATTTGTAGTTTTAGCTTGTTGTGATGTAGCATGTTTGTGTTAAGTGTTATTAACTTATTTAAGGACAATGTATTTATTAATTATTCATCTCTTTCGGTCAAACCTGATATTTAACTCGTCGCTAAATTAAATTCGTTGCAATATTACATATTTGCCCCTAATATGGAAAAGATAGTTTGATGTGAATAGTGCACAAACCGTTTTTAAGTACAAAGTTCATTGTTACCTTACAGCGCCCCCTAATAGCTAGTGAATAATGGCAGTCGTTTGTATATAAACATGTTAAAGAGATTTGTAAAGTTAAAATTACCATATTTTTCGTTCATATTTAGAATTATATGATACGGTAGCTACATTCCCTATGAGTAGCTAAATTAATAAAGTACATTTCTAGTTACCCATCCTGAAGAGTATTATCCGTTCTGTAGTGAAATAATTAAATAGTAAACGAAAACAGAATTACGTTTGCGCTTAAACACAAGCCATAATATAGAACGTTACTCCATTGTCAGATCATAGTTTTAAATTTTTCCCTGTCTTGCTTTCTGAAAATTTCCCATTGTTGATTTCGGAGTACAAGTATATTTATAAATAAGTACAGTACAGAATTCCGCGTGAATTTACACAGCAAGGTGAATATTAGAAATTTGAATAAAGTAAATAATACTAAATTCTATCTGCGTATATACAGTTATTACGGTACGGAGTGTAAATATAGGGTGTTGCTCATATTGGAAGAAGTGAGTCTGTCGGTTAATGTGAATTTTCGTGTATTCGTCAGTGCTTGAGAATTTCATATAGTGGCGTATAAATTTTAATGTTTGGAATTTGACTTATTTGAATAGTCTTGGACGTATTTAAAGAATCGCGTGTCTCATAATAAATCTATGATATGAAGTGCGAATATATATAACATGGAACATTGAAAGATTTTACTACTGATTTCTATATTTCTATTGTTTTAATTCATTACCATAAACATATGGTAATATAACATTTTACTTGTAGTACAAAAAGTTTTGTCCAGCGGCCATAGAACCCGTGATCTTTGGCATTTGAGTTCCAGATGCTACAGATTCTGCCACACCATCACTTGTTACATTTCCGCTACGTACGACATATAGTCGAAACGTTTAGACGGTTTTCATGTGTTAGGCTATTCACCTCTTCCAGTTAGCAATTCAAACACTTTAAATGTTCACTATCACCTTGAAAAAATGGCCCCGAAGTTCTTTTACCAAATTATGTTTTTTCTTTGTAAATTGAGTACGTCAGCGTTCATAGT
Organism: Thermobia domestica; assembly: GCF_964235325.1. Lineage (NCBI taxonomy): Eukaryota > Metazoa > Arthropoda > Insecta > Zygentoma > Lepismatidae > Thermobia > Thermobia domestica. The sequence goes on from NC_137457.1 coordinate 189,908,256, forward strand.
GATGACGGGATGAATAAGAATGAATAGTATAGTAGGGTTTTACTACTGTGAAGCGTTATTTAGTCCTGTACCAAGCGTCAGAAACAATAATGTCCATAAATCGTCACTTCCATTATGTGTAAAGATATAGTGTTTGAAATTACTTGGTGCCACAAAATCTCGATAACCTTAGGAACTGGGAGCGATTTGCTAAATTTGGCTTATATTCAGTTGCCAGTACATTTTTATTTGGATTTTTTAATTTTTGGCTATCTCATCTAGGATTTTCTTTAGTTACCGACTTCTACATTATCTCATCTATATTTTAACTTAAACGATTCTGAGTTTCTGAGGGGTCGGGTATTTTTGTATTAGGAATTTCTTAATTAAGAGCCCACACATACCTTCTGGTATTTCCGGGATCTCCAATGGCTGAGAATAATACAGTGGCTAGTAGGGATTTCATAAAGACCTGATCTTTGTGGAAATCCTATTTTGGGCACAAACGTGCACTCGCACTTGGAGAGAATCTTAGGGTACGCATTTAGTATGCCAATTCTTTAGGCATATTGAAATATATGTTTGACTCTGGAGTCGACGATTGTTGCATATTTGTTGATTGGCCGCTTTTGTTTTCAGTATCTAGAGATCTACCCTATTTTCTCTCGTGGCGTGCCTCTCTTTCTTTAAAATATTTTCCATACCAATCACGGTAACTGCAACAGCTGCTGCTACTCCTAATAAAGAATAAGCGAGTTTTAATGTGAAAGAATGGGTGGCGTTGTAAAAGTAATGTAAGACTTTTGAAGAACTTTTGATCTTTTTTACATTTGTTTTGTTTCTAAAGTAAAATAAATTTATTTAATGCTTTAATTTTCATAATTTAACCATTGAATTATCAATTGATTAATTTTAAAATAATTATCTCATTCTAATGAACACACAACGTAGCTTCTTTAGTTGAGTGCAGACTGCATTGATTATTAAAAAACGCTTTCCAATTATAATTCTGGCTTAATCCTAAACTTAAATTCACTTTACACTTCATCAGTAAAGCAGTCCTTAATATGGATCTTTCAGTGGTTAATGGTGAAATTGTAGCAAAAACCGCCTGTGTGCAGTATTTTTTAATTGTTTGTCTAAAATGTATAATATTAACTTATAATTTACATTTCGTTATCTTTACATGGCTAGTCAAATGTATATATTTTTGTTAATCACATTCCAATCATACGTGCTATTTATTACCTGGCAGTAAACACGTTTTGTTCCCTAAAATGATTTACTATACGTTAATAGATCATAAGATGTTTTAAAACTGTTTGCAAACACATTTGCTTAATTTCTGCGATGACAAAACATTAGACTGACTATTAATATTTTTAACCTGGGAGATCATCCACAGACTACTGCCATTGGGTAATGGTTTCACCTAGAGCTTAAATAAAGCGCTACAAAGTAGGCTTAACGACGTATACGATAAACATCTTTTATTGCCAAGTTCTTCTGAAACATTACTGCGGCCCAGCGTTGATTGTAATAGTTAGATCCATGAATAAGCAACTTGAAAGGACGTCTATTTCTGAAATCGGTAACTCAACCTTTAGCATATTACTCGTGTAGAGAAAATGTTGCTGGTAATATATTGAACAACTAAAGTAAATAAGCAATAACTTTTGAAACGTTTGATATACATTCTGAAATTATAGAAGTGATAGTAGTCATAATGCACAGCTTCTCGTTGTAGTCGTTGTTATTACAACTAAATTCGTTTCCCATCAAAAATAGTGAATACATATTTTAATTTATGAATAGCGTGCATCCAAACACTTCCTTTCAAGAATTATAAGCATTATTTTATATCTTTGTCTAGCTTTTGTAGTGATGATGACTCTTTCCGTTAATTTTCATGTTCAATTGTAATATATTGCATATACACAATGTATATATCATAGTTAAGTCCAAAAGACGATTGTGTACGATTTTTTTGGTTTATCATCATTTTCAAACATATTCTTCGTGGGTACCATTGTTTGTCTACATTTTTTACATTGTTGCCTATGTAGGATGAACGCCCCGAGAAAATAGATTTATATTTCTATCTATCAATTCATCTTTTTATGTTGAGAGTCCAGCTGTATATAGGAGCATAGATGAGTTTGTTATCGATGTGTTTGATCATTTAACTGGGAGTTAATTCTATTTACAAGTTTGATAATACTAGATAGAATACCATGTAGTCGAGATTATACTGTTTGGAATGTTAAGTTTTGAATCATGTCTAGACCTGTATTTTGTAATATTACATTGTAAGTTTGGCGTTCTTTACTACTACAGAATTATTATTCGTGTGTGATAATTTGTAAATTTATATTTATGCTCATCCGTCGTTTCGTTTTATGTAAGTAATGAAACCGTATTATACTAAATGCTTAAATTCAGTTGAAATGTATTCACAAGTATTTATCAACAATTTTATATATACCTATTTTACCTTGATTTGCTAAGTCAAATGTATAAGTACGTTTCTACTTTTTTCATCCTAGCTCTTAACTACCATTTAACAATATAAGTGTTGAATGTAAAGTCTTATTTCATGACAGATTTCACATATTAAATATATAGACCTTTTTTACTATTACTTTTTTCAAGTTCAATTAGTATTTCCCATATTGAAATAAGTATCTCTGAAAGTTTTTTTCATAAAGTAGTAGGCTAACTTAAACTATCATTTACAACAGGATCACATTTTAAAAAATTGTGTTTTGTTTTGCTATTCTTTCTCATATATCCCTTGCTTCTCTTCTTCCGATTATAAAAAATATTATTATTATTATTATTATTCATGATAATAATAATAATAATAATAATAATAATAATAATAATAGGAATCAAATCATTAATGGCAGCTCCCATTATCCACGATCTTCCACTAACCATTTCGCCATCTTTCTCTTTTGATATCATCTATTAATTGCAGTATTTTTCACCCCTTCCCTCTCTCTTCTTCCACCAGTTCATCTAGCACATTCCTCATGATACATTTCTTTCTTATCCAATGTCCCAACCACTTTCTCTCCCTCTTCTTAATAATAGCTAAAATTCTTCTTTTCTCCCCTACGATTTCTAAATTCCTCTCATTCCCGCTCGACCCAGTCGCTCTTTACCTATTTACATCCACATTTCGAAAGCTGTAAGTCGTTTTTCATAATTTTTGCGTAATGTCCATGTTTAAGACTCATACAGTACAATACTACACGAGAAGTAGTTTATTAGCCTTTTTCTCAACTGTTTATTCAACGTCCCACAAAATAATATTTTCTTCCTCGCAATGTCTTCTTTCGCCATTGCTACCCTTCTTTTTATGTCATGTTCACATTTCGCGTCATTACTAATAATACGACTGAGGTAATGAAAACTAGCCACGTCTTCTATTTTCAACTATCCTACTTCTATATTTGACACAAACACCTTCGTCCAATCAGCATGACTTGTCTGACCAAGATTTATTTTAATCCCATATTTTCACAAGTTTTCTAACATCTTATTGACTTTCACCTCAGATTCTCCAACAACCGCAATCTAATGTGCAAATCGTATACACCTAATCATTCCTCCTCTTACTGAAATGCTGTCTTCACTTTGTATGCTCTTTTTGACTATCTCTTCAAGAGAGGTATTAAATAATGTAGGAGAAAATCTCATAATAAGTTTCTTATGAGTCTTTGATGTTTTTTCCCAATTAAAAATCACCACTTTCATATATGTATGTCTCCAATTACTTCACATCTTGTTAATATACATTATACGCTCGTTTATGAAGTTGACGTACGGACGCTGGCATTGGGCGTTGATGCATTATTTAGAAATATTTCTAGATAAAAGTTAGATCCGTTAAAGTGCTTCTTCTTATATTCACTCCTGTAGACTAGGTTGTTCATTTTCGCTTTCATACAAATTACAACAATATAGTAATCATGTTTTAAGCAATTATATCAAATTTCTTTGAATGCATCATATACACATTTCTTCCAACAAACTATATGAGCACATTATATCATTAGTATCGTGTTAAGAATATTCACATAAAACAGTATGTGTTTCATATATGTGTATGTAACATACATGATCATGGTGGCTTAATATTGTAAAATAGTGTTTAAGGCAATTTTGACCGATATATATATATATATATATATATATATATATATATATATATATATATATATATATATATATATATATATATACACACACTTTAAGAACATATTTGGAAAAATATATTTGCCTTTGGCGCATAATCCGGTTTTAGATTTCTGGATTGTGAACTCCGCGCTCGCTGTTTGGAACGGGGAGGCATGGATGTAACGGAGGAGGTTGGGAATGATTGTATCGGAAAATTCTTTAATTCGGTTAGCCTAATTAACTTAGGAATCCAGCCGGCTGAAAGGGACAGAAGGGGCTTCAGGGCTGAAAAAGTTATGCATGTATAATTAGAATAAATTATATCTTGTGTAACACAATAGTTACAAACAAGGAAGAAAAAGGAAAAGATAGAAACAAAGAAATATATAAAGTGTATAATATGAAAATATTCTTGGCGAAGCATTTCTTACAAAAAAGAAGCCGGCTGGATTAGCCATTTACCACGAGGTTGAAACACAGCGGTACTGTAACGTGCTCGAAGTATTCCCCATCCTCCTTATCTAACTCTCCTTTGTTGCTTTCCCCTCATCCCTCGCCGACACTGTTCCGCGTTGTAACCCCTCACTCCACGTCATCCCACCAGTCTGTTCAAGGTCAACTTTGAACAGCTGTTATATACGGAGTCGGTAGCGGTCTCGATCAGTTCCCTTTATCACTTCTGCATCGATGTTCGAGACGAACATACGTGCTCGAAGTAGTCTCCGACACTAGTCAGGTTTGGTGAACTTAGCATCTCCGTTGAGTATTTCTCCAATGTGTAGGTTTTGGACTTAGAATCGGAGAATGGCCTCACCCTTTACATAGCCAGGATCAGACACACTACTATGTTCTTTCGGTCTAGTTTATATCGCTTTGCCCTCTTTCTACTTGTTTTGTCTTTCTTCTCACTTTTTATGATTTTTACCCCTTTAGGCGATTTCGGAACGAGTTAAAGGAATAGTTGAAATGTAAACGTATTCTAGAAACTTGGTCGTTTGGAATAAACAATGAGTCAATAATAGATTTTTATATGGCTCAACTAATTAATCTTGACTTTTGTAAGAATTTAGTGTTTGTCTAATGTTCTCGTCTCTTGTATTCGTTCTGTATAACTATCATATTATTGTAATAAGCTCTACAATTCTGAAAATGTCTCTCTTCATTGACTTCTCCCACAACAGAATAAATACTGGGTAAGATTTATGTACTGACAACAAATAACTAAGTTACGACTTTGAAACGTCCTCTCTTTCAACCTTACTTCATACCAGCGAATGTATGAGAATAGGACTATCCGAGATTAAATAGGGATGTTATCTATTTACAGCCTCGTCTGGCTGGGCGAAGAAAGAGAGAAGGGATTCCTAACTCCCTATGAGGGAAAGATAGTAAGTGTGTGCTGTTTTATTGACTGTCAAATTTGATTGATTGACATGATAAAAATTTAGGTGGGATTATGAGACCCATCTTCAGTTTTTTTTTCAGAATGTAAACAAAAGAGGATAGTATTAAATAGTAATGGTAGGGTTGAGAACGGATATAGAACGTAAACAAAAGAAAGAACAGTAGAGGTTAGAACAGAAATTCCTGTGTAAATTGCTTTGCAGCTGTATGGATTAAGGAATAATTGTATAGATAAGAAAAGAGGTGATGTGGGGAAAAGGATTGTTGTTGACTTCGATACATGAATTGTCAACAAAAGAAAGAATAGTACCAGACGTTGATGGTGTGTTGGAAGAGAACGCGTATACAGTGCCTTGCAGATGGAAGATTACGAAAAAATCAGCTATGGACTGCAGATATAGACGGCATTATTATTATTATTATTATTATTATTATTATTATTATTATTATTATTATTATTATTATTATTATTTTATCATTATTATTAATAATCTTGTTTGAACACGGATCCCGGCGCGCGGTGACGGAAACGAGGGGCGCACGAACGGAAAACACCCGTGTCTGCGGCCGCGAGCACGTGACACCATTTGAAATTTTTGTTTAAATAATGGTTTTAAAATTTACATGTATAGTTTTGTTAGTAATGTAGAACCGTCAGTTTGTGGAAGACGTTATTGAGAAGCATAAGCCACACGTTGAGAATGATACTTCTTGGAAAAAGAAAGTAAAGATAGAAGACTATCCAGATTCTCCGGATTCAAGATTTAACGAAACGGAAATAGAAATATAGAACATATTAATGTAGAAGTTTACCCATGTTTATCATATGATAGTGAAGGGACACATGATTTACTCGATGACGAAGCGTACGAGTTTTCGGAGGATAACTTGGATTCTGAAGCGTAATCAGACAAAGCCATCGTATCAAATGTGGGTACGCCTCCACCTTCACCCGCTTCAGCGGAATTAGGCTGGAAGTGTGAGTGATGTGTTAACCATGTGGATTTGAACTGTATTAGAGACTACATTCTTAAATGGAAATCAAATGATTATTTGATATATCATTCATGCTATTGGGCTGATACATTTCAATGGGCTCATGAATGTTTAACTGTGATAATGACACTTTACGCATTAGTGTTTGCTCTGTGCTGGTGAGTCATCGTGTACAAGACGAATTGTTTGATATTTATGGAGACAATATACTATTGGACCATTAACAAGAGACAATTTTTATATACATTTGGTGAACTAACAATTGATATCAATGCAAAAGAAAATCTTTTGCGTACTTTACTTTAAAAACATAGATGATATTTGTATAGTGAAGTGTGTTAAGAAAACGTACTGCACAAAATGTTTTCCGGTAATAATTCTTGTGTATTATGTAGTGAAGGAAATATTAGTGAAGTTAGTATTTTAAATGCAATAAGTGTATACTTAAGTTTAAACAATATTTCTTTTGAACAATGCACATTCAATCTTTATCATTGCACATTTCTTCATGATATTGGAACTTTTGCTGTAGAACGTATATCCAACGAAATAACTCTTATTGAATTTCTTGAAGTGGTTGAGGAACAACATAGTGAAGTCTCGAGTAAAAGATTTACAAGAATGTTTAAAGAACACGGAATTTATTGCACATATTATACCGTTTATCTTAGAACGTAAACATGAAATTTCAAAATGTGTTCATGAATACATGATCGACATACAAAAATTTTAGTTTTCAAATTATAAATTTATTATTATTATTGAATTTTCTTAACTGTATGTGATGATACAGTAAATTTACATTGTTTAATAAAATCACCAGTAGAATACAATTTACTTGCGTTAGGTTGTCAGAAACAAATTCAATGGTTAACATTAAAGCTACACGGACAAACTTGGACATATAAATGCGGTTATACTGTAATACAGATACGTAATCATGTATATCAACTTTGTAAACAAGATGCAAAGTTTTATTGCAAAGGTGCAGAAAAACAATTTGGATTAAAAATATTTTTGCACTTGCTAATAATGTTGATTTGGAAAATAAACATTGTGCACATTAAACACATTGCATGCGAACGTATTTAATGATTATTGTAATTTTCATGAACAAAATATTAAATTTGAGAAACAACCATGATGTGCATATCGTAATTCACAATAGTCATCTATTTGGTAAATGTTTCAACGCACAATAACATTACCTAATACACTTCCAAAGTTGTGAAAGGATATAATATGTTTTATTCTTGTAAGTAAAAACACAAGTTTTAAAATTGCAAAAAGAAAATTTTATTAATATAATCTACTTGATTTTGTCTTTTAATATATTCGTTACATGATTAAATACAATTTTATCACTTTATTTAAGATTGATTTTCTTCTGAATAAATTTAATCATTCTTCAAAACTTTTCTTGCTTATAATATGATGAAGAAAGTATAAAACAAAATGTCCACACAAATTGAATTATCATCTTGGTATGCGGAACTATTCGTAAAATATACTTTGCAATTTTTGTTTTGAAATTGGTAATGCCAGGCTATCGAAGTAATAACGTCTTCCATTTTTATCAATGAATATATACACAAAATTTGTGCTGCCTGAATTTGAGCTGTCCAGTTTTATGATAAGTCTAGCCGGTGATTGCTCAGTTTTAGGCTATCAACTGTGTAAATTCAGTGCACATTTGCACCAGTAAATTCATCATGAAATAACAATTTTATTATATCATCGGTGTACATTACTTTTCTTTTTTCAATCACTTCATTCATTCACACACAGCAGAGTTAATGAAATATTCTCATGATTTAAAATATCATGTTCAAAATATAATTCATAGATTTTTAAAACTTTTCCAATAATGATGAGTGGTGCTATCGCCACTTTTGACACACTTCACGGTATAATACCTTTTAACTCTTTGAATAATAAGAAACAGGCAAAAGATACAATATAAAATGTCTAGTGCACATTGTACCAATAGAGCACATGTAATTAACATGCTTACAAGTGAACACTTATATCCCTAGTATTAAAATGATTTTTTAAAAAGTATTATCAGTATGTATACTTCTATTTTTACAGAATCTTTTCTATTTAAAAATTTGAATTACAGAATCAAAGTGTGAATTTACAACACATGTTATAGGTTCTGTTAAATATTCAGTAAAGGAAACTAACATTTACAAATTCATCGCGTACAAGGCCCACGTAAATCATTTAACGCTCTAACTTTATGAAGTACCTGTCCAATATTTTCCTGCTGTTTTACAATATCAACACAAACATTAAGAACGTTTGGTATATTATAATCTAAATTACATGAAAATTTTGCACGTGTTTCTACTGGAACTTCTTCGTTAGCATGTTTTCGAAAAACATTATCTTGAAACTCGGTCTTATTTCAATTTTTAAATTCAGGTAAATGTTGTAAACATTCTCTCACTCCAATTATACAAAAATCTTTTAATTGTAAAGGACGTTTAATTACATATTGTTTTTTATTTTTATGATATTTTAACATTAGTACATGCTCAGGAATCATCTAGAATAGAATGAAGAGAAGCATAATATCATCGTGTAATATTAATCTCATTAATTTCAAGTTCGTCATCAATGATGGATTGAATTGCAATGTTTTCATTTTCACGAGCATTGTAAGAACCAAATGTATAATTATTTATGTTAATGCAACATAACATTCTCCTTTACTTAAGGGAATAGGTTGTGCAACCTCTACTATATTTGAAGAAGTTATATTATTAATAAAAAATTCAATACTAGCACTTGTAGGAAGAGGAACATAGAAATCAGGTTTCATCGTCGGACTCATTTTCAAGACTGAACAAAACTTATATTAGTTATTGAATTCACACTTGACGGATATCCTAGCCACGTATTATACATATATCATATCTTTCTTTCGTTTTAATACTTTTTATAAAGATGTTTTGTTTGAATTCACATTTATTTTCGTAATTCTTGTATATAATATACACATTTAATTTCTTCACCATTCCAATATTTTAATTTATACGTAATATGTTTTTTTCTTAATACACTTATCAACGATAAAAATTTCTTGTGACCATTTTGGTAAATATCCCTTTTCTAACTTACATTTATATTTACTAACACGTACATAAACACCCGGATGAAATTTGGATGTTAGTTTCTCTTTACTAATTTTATCCACATACAACGAATTCCAAACTAGATCAACATTAGAATGATTTAAATCTGCAGGCGACATTTTAATACTACTATGATACGTATGATTAAACTTTCTTACAAATCGATGTATCATCTATATAATGATGTTTTTAACGGTAAAATAATGAAGCAATTTTTATGTTTTGTTCTTACAAATCTTTCTCCTAATGCACATTTAATTTCTGAATGTGCAGTATAATGATTAATTTCATATTCTTTAAATAAACGTTTTACATATCGAGTAAAAAATTTTGTACCTAAATCCGTTTGTACATTAAACACAGGTAGTTTAATTTTTATATTTTTCGTGATTGATTTTGCCATTCAGGAGCTGTTTTTGTTTTTAAAGGAACACAATAGCCGTACGTTGAGAAAATATTGATAAAACATAATATATATTTATTATTGTATTTAAACTTAGCAATATTTTGCATTACCGCTAAATCCATTTTTAATGTTTCATTTGGTGCACAAAGATAATATTTTTTATGTTCAAACACGTTATGTGCTGGTGCATGTAATGTATATGCATCTTGTGATGCTAACCAATCTTTAATTTTCTTTTTCGATAAATTTCTTTTTCCTTGCAAAATTTTAATGCTTTATAAAGAAGCAGGATTCGTATAAACATAACATAATTTTGACAATTTTACCATTCTTTACATTTTATAATCATTCAAGTTTTAAATACATTTGCCGCCATTAACGGAATTCTTAATTTTTAACTTTGCTACGTTATTTTACTATAGGCCTAGAAATAAATTCCCGGGGTAAATTAATATCATCTAATAAACTTTTGAATTCGTGAATGCCATCCGAACTTCTAGAATATGTACGGGTACGAACATCGTTTATTAAATCAATAATGTTATAACCTGGTATTATTTTTCCTTGAATACGCGCCGTTCCCGTTTGATCAAAATGAATTTTATCCGAACTTGTTAACAATAGATCTGTTAATAATAGATCTGTTTTCTTTCCTTGTGTTTTTGGTACTGAATGAAAAGTGTCTGACAGGAAGGGTAAAACAGAATTATTTTTTTCTTTAGATGATGTTTGGGGAACATCTTTTTCAATCATAGGTAATGGAATAGAATTTTGTTAAAGTGATGAAGTATAATTTAAAGCATTCTTGTAATGCCTGCTGATACAATTTCCATTTTTCAATACTTAGATTACGACGTTGTAAAATAGTATTCATTTCTTCATCTATGCTGTATTGATGTGAATCTATTCATTTCATATTTGCATGTATTTGTTGCAATGCATTTTCAAGAACTTATATTATTTTACGAAATTCTGACATATTTATCTTCCACACAAACTACTTGCTATTGTACCAAGTAATGGTCCTAATATTAATGGTAAAAACACACCACCTTTTTGTAATACAAATTATTTTTTCTTATTAAGTGCTCTACGTTGAAATCGCCGTGAAGAGGTTTTATCCTGACGACATTTCTTCCCAGGCGACACTACGTCTCGCTTAATTTAGACCAGGCGAGATTTCGCGAGATTCTGTGTCGCGAGATCAATACAACGAGGTTTTGGTCAGGCGAGATTTTGAGTATGCGATATTTTGGGGCGCGAGGTTTTGGCCCGGCGAGATTTTGGGTGGCAAGGTTTTGACCAGGCGGGGTTTTGGCCTGGCGAGATTTTGTCCCGCGAGGTTTTGGCCAGGCGAGGTTTCGGCCCGGCGAGATTTTGGTCCGCGAGGTTGTCGCCGCGAGGTTCTGGCCGCGAAGTTTTGTACCCAAACCTTTCATTTACTTCGGTCCACTTCTTCTTGCCTTTCGAGTGCCAACTTTCAAACTTTTGGTTGGGGCTTCTGCACCCTAAAACTGTTTTTCCGCAAAAAGAAAATACGTATTCATTTATTTCATGTGTAATATCTACCTGCCAAATTTTATCAAAATCAGTGTGTTGCACTTGGGGAGTGTTACATGTTAGTACTTAAAGAAGGTTATTGCTGTATATGATTTTTAATGGCGATGATATATATATAAGGTGCTAAGTAATGATTTATAATGTACTCAAGAGCGTTTTCAAAATCAGACACAGTCAAAGTCTGAGTCTGAAATACGTTGATGGTGATGAGTTTGCTTACTTAATCATGCTTTTCTACCCAATGGGATTAATATTTTTGTGAGAATGAAGATACGAAAATGAAAGGAGTGAAGAGATACGAGAGGACATACAAGTTGCTGTTTGCGCGGGAATATTGAAAGTGTAGATAAACAACAGGAATAATAACACTTTCGAACTTCAAGCAGTTGTAAAAAAGGAGTCAGCGAATTTCCTTTTTTAAAAAGACTAATCACTAACAGTGTATTTTTTATTCCTTTGATAGGCTATATGAAATTCTTCCAATTTGAAGGAATTTGTTGCAATCATTTCTCCATCAACTACTTGTATCGCCAGAATATTTTCTTTTGTGCATACGTATCTAGTTTTGTGGTTTTTGTATCAGCATACATACCAAACGTATACACATATATAATATACTGTATATGTGTGTATGTGTGTTAGTGTATTTTTAATATGTTAATTAATAACAAGCAACCTTAAATTCAGAACTATTCATTAAGAGATTAAGTAATTACTATTACTTCAAAATGTGTTAGCGAACTATATTTTGGATTTGAAATACAGCATTAAACATATTATTTAGCTCCATAGATCAATATTGAGAAATTCTCAGAGAAGGCTCCTTCTAAATTTCCATTACATTTCACAAAATATTTTTTACCGTAAAAGAATTGAAATTAAAATTCTATTTACCTACAGAATAAAATTACAAAAGTTTACAATTATTACTGGAAATTAATGCTATAATTCATTTCAAACATTTTAAAAACACATAGTTTCTAATGTACTGAAATTTAATTTCTTATCGATAGTATGAAATATTGCAAATAGTTGTACTGTAAGTTTCCATAACTGTTCTCCAAGAGGATTTATATAGAACCAAAGGGAGTTTTGTCAAGTTTAACAAAAATTCCAAAATAAACCTCTTGAAATCAGCTCTTAATTGTAAAAGAATACATAATGATTGCTTTTTGCTGTTCTAATGCTCTTTTAAGCAGCTTAATAAAAATTCAGTGTAGCATAATAACAAAAGCTACTTTTCTTATGTTAAAAAAAGCTTGGTAAGGTGTCTGTACTGGGTGAATAATTCTACTTCACCCCGGGCGCCGAAATCACTAGTTACAACTCTCGTTGACGTTATTTTTTTTTTAAAAAAAAAACTCTGTTAACATGTAAAATGTTCGAACGGAGTGCCTACAAAACGGAATACCGAGCTCATTCATGTTGTATGGCATGCTTTAACATTGACAAAGGCAAATAACTTTAAAACGTCGGCACAATCAAGCCCTTAAATGAGATATAAACTTCCTTTTCTGAACATTTGTAATCTGTTGGTTGAAATTGGTAAGGGTAATTTTAATTTTTCATTATTGGGTAAAGACAGGAAGATTGTGCTGGTATATTTACTGGTACAGTCAACTGCTTTCGAGCTTCTTTAAAAGTACGAGCAATTTCATGTGTTTAGGTACAACTCTTCCTCGTTGTTCAATCACTTATTTTCCTCCTTAATTATTCTTTCTTTTGGCTGGGGTTAAAATAATTGAAGTAAGTAATGTAAGTTGTTTCTCAAAATAATTTACTGCAAACATTACTACATAATTATTGTTCAAGTAATTAGGTTCTATTACTGACGGTTTTATTCAAAGTAACTTATAATCTTTCATACTGTGTGTAAATTGAAGAAACTTTTTCCAATAAGAAAGTAATTTATCAATACTTGTATTTTCATTTCCAGTATGTCTTTGTGATAATGTTTGTGACATTTTACATGTTACAAGCTTCGCTTACTTAATATACATTAATATCATCACTAAGCACATCAGAATGTTTTAATTTAGAAAGTTGAACATTCACATTCAACTTGATAAACTAATCCTATTTTACCCCGACCGAAGAAGATGGTTGTTTCGTTGACAGCTTTCATGACTTACTTACTTTTCTCGAGTAATCTTCATGAGTACGAAATTTTAATTGTGTTGTCCTCAGTACGCAAATTCAATGAAATCTCTTGTGATTACTGTATCTTGTTTTCTGGTTTGTTGAAGCGATTTCTGAATCTCAATTAGCCTTCACACTTTTGAAGACTTGGACTATGATGATTTTTTTTTCAAGAAAGGTCCCCAAATGATATAATGTCTGCACCAGAGATGGAGTAGGTCAGTGGGTCGTAGTCAGCAGGACGTGACCCACTGCTACCTACCACCCACCGTGACTCACTCTGACTCACCGACACACTCAGACCGACCGACTCACTCTATTCAGTCCATAGTAGACAGCATCTTCTGAACACTGATGAATGTGCCTGTATTTCACTTTCAAGGCCTCCTTTATATTCCTTTTTCATTTTTTTCTGTTTGCTTATCTGAGATGAGTATATCTATGTGAAAAAAGAACTTCAGGTATTTTTGATATTGATATTTGTAACTATTGTAACAACAATAGGACTTACTACCTGGCTTTCAAGATACAGCCTGTGAGTTTTTAGAGGAGCTATCTACTAAAAAAAAACACATTTTTGAATCACCCGTAATAAATGAATTATTACATAAAAACGAATGTAACCATGTGTGAGTGATGATCACAGACAAGTGGCAAAGCCAAATGAAATGAATTTTGGTAGATAGTTAGACCCTAATCCCAACTGGGATATTATCATATCACTTTTATTATAATACATGTACTAAAGGGGGAGAGAACGTCCTAGTTTTTACGAAAAGTTTAGTATCTCACAAGCTGTTCAACTTAGGGAGTGAAATTCAATATATTAACTCTTTATTAAAAATAAACAGAACGTGTGATACCAGTTTTTAAATTTCTCTTCTATGGGGGAGACTTTCTATATATATGGGATGGGTATATTGGGTAGTGGGTTGATTTGTAAAACTAATCAAAAACGATTGATATTAGTTAAGAAAAAAATAAGAAACAATTATTAATTGAGGCACAAAAATACAGTCTCAATTAATTAGAAAGCAGTAATAATTAGAAAGCAGTGATATCATATATTTTGTTAAAAAAAAGACTAATTTTCTTGCGGAGGGCGATAGGTAAATATAAAAGTTCGTAGTAAAGCTATACGTATTAGGGTAAAATTCTTAAGGGGATGACAATAGTTTCAAGAAGCAAAGAAATATGAAGTTTGTTTACAGGGTGTCCAAAAAGTCCCGTATCACAGATGAGAGCACATTTGTTCAATGTGCCCTCTGTTGAATTCTACCCATGTTTTGAAGCGGAATGGTAAAGGATTAAAATACGGGGGTGGGGCGGGACAATTTGGGCAAATTGCTTCCCTTATATATCTTTGGTGTCGTGAAAACATAAGCCCCGTCGCGAATCTATACGCTGCATTTTAACAGAGATTAACTGTACTCCCTGAAAGCGTAGTTCATCGAACTCCAAGTAAGCCTCGAGCTCTTTGACGATCAATACAGTTTGAATGAAATCTATTGTTCAAGTAGTTTAGTATGAGCAAGACGTAGTGTGCTAGGGCACCAACTTGCATGAACCATGCTTTCTTTATATGTTCTAATACCAAAGTGCAATATTCTTATCCATGTTAACGAAATGACCACACAATACTAGTTTCTATTCACGATCGTTGGGAAGGATAATTCGCAGCATAAATGGGTGTAGTTTACCTTTGGGATATCGTGAATGGCTGTGCGTCTTGTCTTATCCTCCTGTCCTCCCTTCGTTTTCAAATACCGTATTTACGCAATCCTGAAACGCGCATTTTTAATTATTTTTCATCCCCAAAATCGAGTGTGTCTTACGTTCGAGTTTGCAAGTTTAGCACTACATTTTGCACTGTCAGTAAGGCCCAATTTACAGCAGAAAACCATTGAGCTTTGCCGGAGATAGTTAATCTCGCTAGTCATGATTCTATGAAAAATGTGTACTAAGAATACCCACATTCTCCGAAAAATGGGAAATTGTTTTATACGGAAATTGGAAACTGAAAATGGAAGACGAAAATTTTCATTGTGTTTTCACATGTCTATTCTTAAAAGTCAATGCCGAGTAGTTTCTTTTCGTCTCAGATTTGAGGGCGTTTAGACTCGCGTAAATACAGTATCTAAAAATGTCCTGCAGCCCGCTTTAATTGAAACCTACGCTTGAAACTGTTACACTTTTATTCTTATGAACTTTTAGTTGAGATGTATATTCAACAATGTTTCCTATGACCACGGACTTTCACCCCAACGAAGCTATGTTGGGAACCTCGGAAACACTTAATATATACAGAAGTTAACATAATGTTTAAAATTGTAAAATTTTGTTCTCACACATTTTCAACGCAAATTCAGTTTTACCAATTTCTTGTGTATTGTAGCACTTTTGAATTATTCTGTAGATATATAAATGAAAGTCAACGTTTTACTTTTACATAACAGAAAATTACATTTGAAGAAAAAAACGCCATACTGTTTACCTCAGTTGCATATTCACCCATTTAAAGGAAAGCAAACGTTTTATTTTAAAAGAACTGAACACTGTTTGAAACTGAAAGAAATGTTTTCAAACCTCAGATGTTATTTCACTTAACCGATTTCAGGAATTTTGCAGAAATTTTAAAGTAACATGTATACAGGGTGTATCAGATCACCCGTCCCATTCTTTTTTTCAGCTTGTAGTGCAAGTATATACTTCAAACAACAAATAGTGATGCTTTCATATTTAGTTCTTCAACTAAGTCAAACTAGCTTCAGGTATTCTTATTATAATAATGCCATTAAGCAATCAGCTAACTGCTTCACACAGCATTTGATACATAGATTTGGTGTTCCAAATACTTCGCTGCAACAGAGACTGTCACAGCGAAAGCAAGGAATGAAATTACCTGTTGCGCATAAATTAGGAGTTGCGAAAATACTTTCCCCGATATGTATGGAAAAGAGCTAAAATGCCATGTGAAACAGTTAGCTGATCGTTTAATGTAATTATCACGGAAAGAATAATTGAAGCTAGTTTGACTTAGCTGAAGAACTAAATATCAATGACAGGTTCAACAAAGATAAACAGAATGCTGTGAAAGGTTTTAATACTGGTTTAAAAAGTAACTTCCCAATTTGTTTGTTAGGACACCTGTGTCTACAAGTATATTGAAATATTTGAGTTTTATTTCCCACGCCTATGCCGGCTAGGCTAATAGAGACGGCAATGATGAGAAATGAATGAAATAGTGGAATCAAGAAAGTGGGAGAAAACGAAAGGACCTGGAGGAAACCCACACACACGGTGTTTGTCCACCACAAAGGTCACTTGGCGGAGCTGTGGTCGAACCAAGAACTATATGCAGCAGAGATGAACGCTCTACCACTGAGCCACAGCGGCCCGTAAGTATATCGCGAACAACAACTTTTAATAAGGGACAAATTGAAAAGTTCTATACAAATTAATGCACACTGATGAAGAAATGTTCTTTTCCACCATCACGAACACTGAACGCTCTTGAGATTGGTGTATCGTGTGTTCATGTTAATCCCAAACTGATATGTGAAAAACGGAAACGAGTTCTGGGCAAGTTGACGTCGGGCTAGGGTTGCCAGACGTCCCGGTTTTCAATGAAAGAATTAACTGTCCCGAAAAAGGCTTTCAGGACGCGTGTTTTCGGTCTTCAAATTGAAAAAAATCAGCCCGCAAGAACTAGTATGTCTCACCTGAAAACGGAGGGTAGTATCTTAAACTCAAATGATGACGCAACAAAGAAAAGAGTATCTCTTCTATCATAAATGGGAGAGTGTGTCGTAATTGGCTCAATATTAAGGGCATGTTAAACACAAAAGCTCGGAATTTGGAATAAGGGACACCAGGCAGACCTCCTGTTACCTCTCCACATTTTTTATTCATCCTTTGTGGGGCTTCATTTGTGCTAAAAAGAATGAACTGGAAAATTGTAAGTAGCTACTAATCTGGAAAATACAGGTATAATCGATTCTTACCAAATGAGTAGGATCCGTGATCTTAATGGCTATATAGCGTGAGATTGGTGTCCCGGTTTTTCGCTTACTAAATCTGGCAATCCTACGTCGGGCGAAAGAGGTCGGAATATAACATTGATATTCTGCGTGAGAGCTACTGTTCAGTTTGTACTACCCCTCTTCATAGTCGTATTTCCGCGCCAGAGAATGAGTGAGGGACTGTTGGTTAATGCTCCACCTGAGAGTATTGCTGTAGCACAAAGTACTGATTGGATAAAGAACTCAAAGTGGTGAAATATGCGAGGGATCACGAGATTCACTGCTTAGTACTTCTCCACATATCACTCACAAGACTCAACTCACTGATAGGTATTTTATGAAACCATTTCAAGACGCATACAATGATGCTTGTTCACTGTGGATGCGCAAGAATACTGGATAAAGATATCCGAATACGATGTAGCGCATCTTGTTTCAGAGGCATACCCAAAAGGTATGTCACATCGACGTAGCCTTCACCGGCCTCTCAATCGATTTGCCTTCACCAGAATATATTCACTGAACCCTCAGATATTTACAGACACTGACTATTTGTCCGCAAACGTCCACGAGTATCTGATCAGCACTTTGTGTGGAAAGAATTGAGCACGTCAATCCTCACCACAATAAACGTCTGCAAATCAGGCGCCATGTTCAGTATAAACGGTTTCCCGACATCCTTGATGCAGTCTATATGGTTCCCCAAATCTCAACAGGACGATTAGCTAGGGATGCTGCCATGAGCCACATAATGATTTGGAGGATTCTGCACAATAACGCGTTAAATCCTTATAATGTTCGTCTGCACCAAAAACTCCGAGAAAAAAAATTTCCATAACCATATGGAGTTTTGTCAACAGGTGAGCGCCAGGAACCCATGTTTCACCAGAACATTCTGTGTACGGCTGAGGCGACCATCAAGATTAATGTAGGTCAACGTAGACAACGCTCACTACTAGTCCAGGAGAATGCTCACTGGGTACGTGAAGTTGACAATTAACATATCTGGAGTCTAAATATCTGGTGTGGTATAGTGGGAGGCCAAATTGGTCCGTGTTTCTTCGAAGGTACTTTAACAGTAGTATAATACGCTAATTTTTTGTCAGATGTTATTTGTGAGCTCTTGGAAGAGGTCTCATTAGCAACTCGTGAAATAATGTGATCACAAGACGGTTACTGTGCTCATTTTGCAAGAGTTGATGGACAAACTGTTGCTCATTTATTTCCAAACAGGCGGATCGGAAGAGGAGGCCGTTTCCTGGTCAACTCGTTCTCCGGTCCTGACTACTCTCGATTTTTCTTTTGGGGATGAGTCAAGTAGCTGGTTTAGCAAGAGCGTCCTACTACAAGGTAAGTCATATTGAACAAGATCTATAATGTCTACGGACTAAGAGGAAATGAAGTGTTAAGAGCAATCTACAATGTCCCGGTGCGCATTCGAATGTGCATCGCAAGTGCTGGACGATCCTTTGAACATTTATTGGGAGTTTTATTTGGGGGGAAGTACAATATTTTGGTGAGAATGTTCAGAACTTGCAGTTCATGTTATTCATTTTATATTATCTTCAGTTTGTTTATTTGTACTAGTCTTGACCAATTGTTTGTGCAATGAGTTCCGAAAAGTGGTTTATTAAAATATTTACATAAGTTAAGAAGACTAACAGAGTGGCAGTGATTTTGTAAGTTTGATTTTTTGGGGGGAGGGGGATCGTTGTTGGACTTTACATCCAAATTTGTTTCATACGTAGTTAAAAAAAAAGACCCTAACGAGATATGCCCTAACGTTTGATACTGAATGCTGTAAAGAGTTTTCAACAACTATTTAATAGAACATGTGATATCTTGTGTTCTTTTAGAGTCATTATCAACTAAAACTGTTGTTCTTAGTTGCAATTCAACAGCAAATAATACATAGATGCCAAACCGTAGAGTTTAATGAAAAATGTTCCTGTAAAAGTTTTTTTCTTTTTCAATAATACTTCCAAATAAATAGAAATTGGTACTACTCTCCATATGAAATTTTGGAGTTGATCCACGCGGAAGTATTCTCGCTACGCCACTGAATATGAAAGAATCACAGTTTGATTCTTCACATACGATTTGGTCATTCATTGTTTTTGTTTGAAGTGTCTACCTGCACTACGGAGTACCAACTGAGAAAAATGCGTGGGACGCGTTGTCTGATAGCAATTCAACAACAAATAACACACATAGATGCCAAACCGTATAATTTAACGAAAAGTGTTTCCTGCAAAATTGCTTGTTTTTCAATAATACTTCCAAAGAAATCGAAACTGATCCACTTTCCGTATGCATTTTTTTGAAGTTGATCCCCCGTGGATTCCCGCTACGCCACTGGATACGGAAGCAACACTATTTGATTCTTCACATACGATTTTGTAGTTAATTTTTGTTTGAAATGTCTACGTGCACTACGAGGTGAGAAAAGTGCCTGGAACGGGTGGTCTGATACTCCTTGTATATAGTAAAAAGCTGAACGAACAGAATAAAGAGCTCGTCGTTCCATCGGCTTAATACATGCATATCTGTTACCATTACTAGAGGTGCGTAAAACATCTATACACAGCTTCGCCGGAAGTCCATTTCATTGTAAGGCTAGTTGGACACCCAAGCAAACGTTGGTACTTCTGCTTGAATGGTCGCAGAAATTGCCTGAAACTGTACGCAAAAAAGCATCTATACTGGACTCCGAAGAGGTACTTGAGTGAATTGTCTCCAGAAGAACGCCAGTTTGGGAATAGGCAGAAATACATCAATTTTGAAAAAAAAAGTTGACTACGGTGTCATCCTCAATGTCTAGAGACGATATATCCAAAAAGAAATTTCTATACTCCAGCCGTTCTACCGGTTGCAAAAAGGATACGTTTTATGACGGTCCCCATATTGGTAGAGGGATTTGAATATATATATATATATATATATATATATATATATATATATATATATATATACACATTATATATACATTATATATATATATTCTAATAGTGCATATTCTAAAACAGTCTATATGATATATACAAAATAACAAGCATTCTGGTGGTATATGAATTATGCAGAAAAATTTGGCAATATCTCTCATAGTCAGCACCATTTTTAGTTTTTTTCAATCAGCGCTGTCTGTTCTCTACTTGTCGCACCAACACAGTTAGTGTGTGGGACCACTTGCGTGCGCCATCCCTATTTGCCGCACGTTTCAATTCCGAAAGCCCAGAGTAGCCCACCCGGTTTCCCGCCACGCTTATTTTGTGCTTTCCCTCACCGGTCGAAGTTTTCCAATCGCGATCGCAGGAAATTGGCGTTTAATACGGCTTGAAATTAACATTTGCTTGTTAAGAAAAGAACTCGCCAAGTAAGTGTATTCCAAATATGTTACTAGTATAATCAGCCTATGCTGATCAGTGATATTCAAATATTTCTTGAAAGTGACAGTGTGCTTTTATTCGAACTCATTTTGTGGAGTTCCGCTCGAACAGCACTTACGTTGTCCGTAAGGTGTTGTCGCAACAAGTAATTGAAATCCTACGGTAGGTAAGTTAAAACTTTGTTTTATCATACAAAATCTATATTAACTCGACATGCATTCTTATGCCATTACCGTTACACTTAAATAATATTCATAACAAAAACACACGTTCGTCCACATAGATACATCTAAATAGCAATCCACACAAATACACAGACAATATAAGCCCCACATACATACATAAACTTGAGACAGCGGTGACTCATTGGGAGATATTTCACTTCTGGTTGTCGGGAATCCCAGAACCATTTCATTCATTTCTAATTATCACCGTCTCCTTTAACAGAACTGACATAATCGTGGGAAGTAAAACCCAAAGATTTCATTTCATTTACAAATACATACACAGCTACAGTCATTCACTCAAAACATAAACAGACATAAATCCTGTCACATACATATTTACAGACACACATATATTCCACGCGTATACATATGTAAGCATATACAGACATAGACGCATGTATATAGAACTAAACCCTAAAAATACCCAAATATCTTCAAGAAACAAAGGAAAAATGTCAATGAAACTTCTACAGAATACTATATTAACTTCTTTCTACCACCCTTTCCTCCCTTATTATTATTCTACCATTCTCTAGTCGATTAGTTTAATCATGTCCTCTCCCTAAGTTTTTGATCTGCACCGTAAAAACTAACAGAATTAATTTAACATCTCAAAGCAACAAATATTCAATCACGCCCCTGCAAAAAGTGTCTTGCTACGCCACTACAAGAGAATATAGACTATTTTTCTATCTCCTTCATAAATACTTAATAATTCTACTATATGTTTTTTTAAAAAGAAAAAATAAACAAATTAATGAATATTGATTCCAATTTATTCATTCAACCTTTCCTCTTTACAAGGTGTCATAAAACACCACTGTCAACCGGAATTTCATTCACAGTTTCTTTACAGACAAAGGAAGGATGAAAAAATACCACGCTCATAAACTAAGCATGCTGTACCATTCAGTCATTGACAAGGTGTTAAATATCTCGCTGATAGGTGAAAAGAGGCACTTCATTCATGATCATCTCATTCAAGAATCCGTAGTTTCTTCTTCTTTTCTTCTGGATAGTATAAACAAACTCCAATATTCATTCCATGGTTCATTGAGTACGATGGTTTCCCCTTTTCTCCAAGAAACAGAAATACCTCCTTCTAATTTCTTAATCCCCAGTTTCTAAGATAGAAAAATGCCTATAATCCTCAGATATTTTATCATAAAATGAATACAATTTGCATCATAATATCATTTTTCTCTTGTATGAATTTCAATTAAATATAGAATAAATTTGTGTTCTAATAAGGCAACAACTGACACATATATGTATAAAATTATTGAGTACACTAAAGAGTGTTGAATTATGTATGCTAACAAGTTGAACTTCTATAGTAAAGTTCGGACATCGATTCCCCACAAACAATAAATTTATCATCTACTATATTACTCTTATTCTCCATCGTGCGTATGAAAATTCTCTCCCTTCTATAATATCAAGCAATCAATATATTTACCCGCATTTCACTGCACTTCCAGTCAAGTCCAAGTCCAGTCAAGTGAATTTTAAGTTTAACATCCTCTTAAATATGAAAGTTATATAAAAGGTAGACCAACTCATTTTTGTGTAATCGAAACCACATAATCTCCCGCCTTAAATCCAGCCCGTATCTCGAACGCAATCAAATACCATTCCCGCTAATACATAATAACATATATACGCTAAGGAAAACGTATGCCTCCCTATGTTCACAATTCATATCAACAAAAATAATAAAAAGTCTTACTTTAATAATGAATTAATCGCAGAACCAATCAGTTCATCAACAGCAATCAAATCAAATAAAATTATCAACACAACAAACAAACAAACACCAAGTCAGAACACCAACACAGAACTAATTAAATAATAAAATGTACATGCGCTTTGCGTGTGGTTTTAACCGCAAATTCCCCCCTCATTTTTCCCTTTCAACCTAGCCACGCTGGGGGATTTCTTTTCAATCTACCGTCCTTCCAGCAGAGAAAAAATAAAAATACTGTCAATTTAGATTTTAATTTTTTTCAAGATACATTTTGCACAACAAAACACCGGGTGTTCCACCTCTTAAAAGCAGAAAAGGTTTTCCTCTTTTCCTAAAAGGCACATAAATTCTGGCATTTTATACAATTTTCGTGGGTGGCTCGCTTCCAAAGTAATATCCGCCCGGCCTGTTTTTAAAGCTGCACTAAAAAATTTACAATAGTCCAGTGTGCATCATTTTTTTAACAAATGCTTCTCCTACATAAAGCATTAAGATGGCACACACACACACACAAAACATCGTAGGTGATCGAAATGGTTGGATTCTTATATTTAGGTTTACTTTTCCACACGACTAAGACCACACAGACACATTTAGTGAAGAAAAAAACTTTTTTCTTACATACTCTCTACATTACTTCTAACCTTTGGATCGGTTACTTCCCGACAAAGAACACTGACAATTGGTCTCATACCCCACCTCCTTTTCTCATATCAATCAATCAAATTTGAGTGAATAAAACCACATAGACCTACTAAGGTTCTTGATGAATATTGCCTTAAGCGGAATAGTATGTGTTCACGCTTTGCCACGAACACTCAATGTGTGGTTTCTATAACACGTTTGGTTACAGTGGAGCCTTTGAAACGTTAGTGTTCGGCCACCGGTTCACACTCAGTGGCCCGCGCTAACCATGTAACCAGCCAATATCCGTAACAGTTGCTCGCATGCGCCGTTGGGCATCGTTGTTCTACTCTTATACTTCTTATGTCGTTTACCCAGGTATGTTCATCGGTAGAGCCCTTTGCCGTTCTGACTCAGGAAAAGAGTTTTATTTTATTAATTTTATTCTTCTGTGTGTTAAGTGTAACAGTGCACATTTTATTTGCGCCGTTTTGTGTCTTATTTTCGTCACCGAGTGCATTACGTAAGGTAGTAGTTTTCAATAGTGTCGAAGCATGTATAATACATAGTATGTAGCTAGTGAACACTAGCGTACAACAAGGAATAATGTTCAACCTATTAAAAATACATATGAAATTACTAGTATAATCTGTAAGTAGTTTAGAATTTTATTTCTCAATTGTTAAGAGTATATGTTCATCGCATCATTAGGATTTTTGAGCTTTATATGTGACATCTGCTAACTCTCCTCAACCCGACCGAAACCTCTGTAGCTCCTGTTTTGTGATAATCTGAGATATCCTGGTTCTTTAGCGGGAGGAACCAAGTCCTTACAGTAGTTATTAGATTTTGTGTTCAATCTTCCTGTATGCTCTTTATTCCGCAGCCTTTACCTTTTCCTTGTGCGGGGACCTAACCAAGTCTTTGTTACCGCGATAATGGGGACTCGCTGTGGCTCGTTGTAATCTCACCAATGTACACCTATATATCTACCAAACTAAAGAGCAACGAGCTAAGTACGAACACACAAACTAATTTTCATCGTTCTGTTCGGAAATCCTATTCAATAAAGAGAACTGATTAAACGACGTAAAGTCGCTTTTAATTTCCCTATCTTAAATAGATAATAACATTCCCATAAACTTCACACTAGCTTTAAGAAAAATTAGAGTTTGGATAGACAGGAAGAAGGAAGTGTAACTATACCTTTCAAGTAGGACGAGAATTCTTTACGTGTTTATTTAATCTGCTCATACGTCAGTTGCCGCGCAAATAACTCTCGTGTACCAAATTGTGGTAGTTGTACGTACGTGCGTACAACAGGAAATAGTTACATCATAGCGCTGTTATATTGAGAGCCTTCAACAGATAGCAAGGACGATTTAAAAAGGAAAAGACCAAATGAGATTGGTGCGAAAATAAAGCAATGCTGGCGCAATATGGGGAAATCGCATTGCCCCTGTTTACCTTCCGACAATAGAAAACATCATTATATGTGGGATAAATATGAAAATGTGTATTGCTTGCTCTGTAACAAAGTTAGAGCAACAGGGTATGCTACTCCCGAATTCGGCCGGTGGTTACCTACTTATGCACCGAAATATATTAATACGTGGGATAGAACTTTGTATCTAGATCCTCCCGTTCCGACTACGGATGTGCAGGAGCCGCCTGCGACTGGTTACGAAAAAAACCCTTTAACGGCTTCTAGATTTCTCGTTAAATAATAATAATAATAATAAAATAAGAGGGAGAAGAGGGAGCATTTATACGGAAAATGATTTACTTAACTTCTGCGTATAAATGTATTGTTTAGTTTTTGACTTACCAGAAGGCTAGCGAGCTATAAAATTTTTAATACTACTTAGAGTGCCACTTGTGAGGGGTGGCGAAATTGGCTAAAAGGAGGAAGCGCGCTGGAGTATACACGAGCATACAAGTGTGAAATTGGGAACGGCTAACAATTCACCTATGAGGTCGGATAAGATTAGAATATAGTTATATTTAAGCGAACCACTAGTTTATCAAGTTATGGAACTAAAATCGTATTGTGGCAGTGATTCTCGATTTCTATAGATATAATACAATCAATTGCCTAAATGGTGTTAAAATTACATTATAATGGATTGTCCGTGGAAGTACTTTCTTCAATTTCTTGGTTAATTCATTCATATTTCAATTTTGACGATCTATTGGTTGGATTGAATTTTCCACGAGTGGACTGTTTGTGTGGGTGATCAAGGGAAATCAGTAATTCAACCGATTATCTGAGAGTGTTTCGTTAATACTGCTATATTTCGCAATCTAGTTAAGTATGGTATTACTCTCCCACTTCCAGATACTACTATGTATTTAAATATCTACGTAGGCAGAAATGTGGAGTCCTATGTAACGAAGAATTGCTGTTCGTAACTTAACCTGTACCATATATTAGGTAAGTTAAAGACTTACTTTCTAATATTGTATTTAATTTTCTCAATAAGTGAATTTCTAAATAATAGTTGTTTCAAATAATGAGTTTATATTCCGTGAGAATCATGTCATTGTATGTGGTGAGTTCACATTATATTTATTGAAATTACTTTCAGAAGTATAACTGAAATAGTTGTTTTGTAAGAACATTACTTATACCCTAATAATAATAATAATAATAATAATAATAATATATATATATATATATATTATTGAGATATTGTATATATATTTTGTATTCAATTGATACGATTCTTTATTATAACGAAAGTTTCTTTAAATTCTTAAAATTTTGTTTCTGTCTAGCATATAACCCAAGTCACTTCATTAGGTTGAAAAA
The DNA here is from genome assembly GCF_964235325.1 of Thermobia domestica. NCBI lineage: Eukaryota > Metazoa > Arthropoda > Insecta > Zygentoma > Lepismatidae > Thermobia > Thermobia domestica. Next base: position 189,934,883 of record NC_137457.1, read on the forward strand.
GATTAGTGGTAAGAAGTCATTTTAATTGCATTACGTATATGGAAGTTAGTATTATAATGTGAATTTTAAGCAACCTGTTTGAGGTAAGATATTGGGCCATAGTTCCTCCAACATCCACATTTCACCTTTATTAGTCTTAGTATAAATTATGCCCGGGAGTATTAAATAATCATTGTGTAGTGGGGATTTGAGTATTTTATAATTCTAAGCACACTGACCTATTCAGAATTCGTCCTTTGATGAATTTTGTTACACCTGCAGGACTTGCGCTTAATACTACACAAAAAAAACGAAGAACCGGTTGCATTGCCTAGAACCATAATGCTTGACTGCGAAATAGACTACACTCCGCGGGGAATGAATTATAGGAATTTAAGAAATGAAAAGAATTTACAAGGGTAAATAGAAATGGCAGAATTAATTGTAGCTGCTCAGGTCGATCCTAGGGCCACCGTTGAGTTAGAATCTAAGCCAGGTGTTACCCCTAATATAGGCTCGAAAATAGTTAGTCAAAAGGGAACCGAATTATAAATTTAAATACTCAAACTCAGAAAATCGATGATGGTAGTAACAAAGACAACTTACTCTCTCTGCATATACCTATCACCCCGGAATCGATTTACTGTCCAGTGAAATATTAGCCATATGAGATTCCATCTCAACCTGTGTTAGTACAGTTTGACTTGGAAACTACTAATGTTGTTATTAGTAATGAAGTAAAAGGCACGCATGTAAGTGTTCAGTCTAACTTCGCTGAAGCGTGTATCGAACCCAGAACCTCTGAACTGGAAATATACAGTAAACGTAAGGAAAATTATTCATATTGCTCGAATAAAAGACAGGACTATGAGTTAGTAGAGCAGTTCCGAACATCAAACAGAACATCAACAAACTGAACTATCGGCAGTGATAGGAACCTTAATTCAACCACGGATAAAAGGAAGGAAAAATAAAAAGGAACATACCACTGTGGTGCGTTGCTCGGACCCGGGAGTAAAAGTAATATTACTACTTTTTCAGACAGATTCGATGATTGCTATTGAAGACTTATTATCAACAGAGCATGTAATAAGGAAGTTCGATATTGAAGTTCAAACTGATTCTCCCGTGCGGGAAACTGACACGATTTCTAAAACGGAACTTGATTTTCTTAAAATGATCAGAATTGAAAGAATCCTGACCTAAAATTTTTACGAAGCGTTACTACGCAAACTAACCAAGTAATGTTTGATCCAATTATGTCATAGGAAGCAAAACTGGAGCATCTAGACAGTATAGATAATCTGCTTGATGTAGTTAAGCGGGTTAAATGGTCAAATGGAAACGTTAGGACTTCCAAATCTGAAGACGACGATACCCTACGGCAATCTTGGTTAGAATATGAATAAAATCGATTACAAGCTGAGGAAGAGTCTCTCTCAGAAGAAGAAAAAGAGCATTCCCACAGAAGTACCCAGGAGTTAATTTCCACTTCTTTGAGTAATGAAAAGGCATCGTTAACTAGGTTAAGCCCAAAAGATGACCTCACATTTTAAAATTGGGACCCCCTCGTAGCGTCAACCACTCAGATAACATTGGGGTATCTAATGCTTACAAAGTAAGGATAGCGAAGATAAGGATGACGTCAACCTTGGCATTGAAACAAAATCGTTAGCTCCAGTGGATATGGAAAATAAGGATCATTCTTCCGCTCATTCACCCAACCAGGAAGAGGAACAAAAAGATGGAAACAATAGCTATTCATTGTCGGGATCAAGAGCCTTGGAAAATGTTAGGAAAATATTTTAATATGTTTCTTAGAGATTAAAAAATCATCTTCACACTCTTCTTTTTCGCCAAGTACATTTCAGAACTATAATAGTGCCAGACCTAATAGCAGTTTAGTATTTGCACCTTATACTAGTTCAAAACATAGTGCTAGCGAATCACTAACCACAAAAGAAATAAAAAGGATATTAGGAAAACGGAGAGTGTGACCCCCTCAAAAAAGTGTTTGGCTCTCCACCCAGTTGCCCAAGCTCACACATAGATAATGGAGTCAACACCTTTGATACAAACTTCAAAATCACCATCTCAGAATAGGGATGATAGTAGGTCAGACTCTGTGACGTTATCGACAGAAATAGAACCCCCCACAGTCAAGTCAGATGATAGGAAAACTGAATTCTCTCGGTATGAGAGTGATTCGAAGGATGTATTTAACAGTAACAAATCAGATTCAATCCCGGATACCAGTTCAAAACCAGAAATTAACATTAGTATAAAATCCGAAAGAGAATTTGCATAGTTTCATTACATAACCTTCGTCTCAGCCTAGTTTAGAATAGCCTAAGGTCTCAAATTTATACCTGAGGGAAAATTGGCAAACCCCACCGCCTGAAGGCGGTCCATAACCCGCTAGTGCGGATACTCATTCTCTAGCATATCATATTTACCCGGACGTGAAAATCCAGAAATACTTGAACAATCTAGATAAATATATGTGTTACTTGGGAAATTGAAAACTGCCAAGAGCGGACACATATATGAGGGAACAGCCAGAAATACTGTGGAAAAATTAAAGAATACATTAATTAGCGCTGAAGCGCGCCGTGAACCCCATTCCTCTGTTTCATTGTCCGTTGGATTACGTCAGTGCAGAGATTACAAAGCGCTCCCTCTTACCCTATAGGAATCGAATGTTTGACAGTTTTGGTATTGGCTGTTTAGGAGGAAGTTTGTTCACCGTAAAGATAATGATATGGCCTAACTGGGGTTCTGCACTGATAGATAGTGGGGCCATGATATCGTTCGCAAGGGACGATTTTCTGTCTAGACAGTATTAAAACCACCAGTTTATAAAGGGCTATACTCGGATAAAAGGGGTCTGCTCTAAGAACGAGTTATTAAGAGTAAAACACGTTCCGAGCTACTTCACGGATCATTTTAGCAACAAAATGCGACGATATTTGTGTTTTGCAATAGTTACGCTTCAGTATTGTTCACATACAGTAAAGCTTGGGATGGATTATTTACATAGACATATTTTAATTATTTTGCGGGACCATCTGGTCATTGCTGACTAGTTTGCGAATGCTCCTCAGGATTTTTTTTGAGCTGGTCACGGAACAGACGTCCAGGCGAAGAAGAAAGCAGAACGTTAATTACACTAACTTTAATCGAGTTCAGCATAGTCAGGACAAGTATGAAGGAAGGAAGACGAACAAACAATATGCAGGTCGACGGTGGAATTAATATTCAGACGCGAATGTAGAACCCACCCCGGACACCGCTACTCATACTATGCCAAGTTATAATTACCGTAAACGCGCTAATCAACATTACATTGCTAACGCTCCACACTCTGAGTGGACGCAACAGAATACAAGTTTCCGAAACGACGATACCACTAATTTGGATAATTCAAATACAAGTAGCTAAACGACGCAAACCTTGACACCGCACAAACTTTCTCGACGGCTTAAATGACTTCATTTTCCTCACACTGAACTTTGATAGTACTCACTCCCCCTGCTCATCTCACCAAAGAGATGCGCATGGAGGGTTACAACCACACCTTACGGAAAATCATGGCCAGACATTACAACTGACTGTAAATAGGACTACGGCATCTCCTGAGAGGGATGCACTATTATGAACAAACCCCAGAAATTGAAAGGACCACGTCCCAAAATTCAACTCCCCCGAGACTTCCTCCACTTTGCAGCCAGCTCCTTGGGACCCGTCGGTGTCACTAAAAGATCAGGAAACCACCGATGACAATGAAGAGGTTTTTGGTTGCAGTTTTAATGGGTCTATCCCAGCAGAGGTTACTGTGAGTCCTGAAGAGTACGCTAAAACAATACTTATCCTCCACCAATTTTGACCTCACTTAACCTAATTACCCTTCACCCTTCACATAATCGTCCCAACCAACACAGGGGCTCAGTTAACAATGACGGCAAATCCAACGCACATGAGTTGGATAGTCAAGGGACCATTACAACATATACTAACAATGACACATACCCGCAAGTAACACAAACTACTACTCAAAACGTGACTACAAAGGAAGAGTCTTTACGACCATCTTTTCCTAAAGAAACTAATAATGTTTCTCCCGCAGCGCAGGCTAATGGATTCGCTAATGAACCTTGGTATTCGGTTAAGGCAAATATCTCTTTAAGCCAACTGCAACTTCTGCTTTGGAAAATGACAACAAACACCCAACATTAGTAGTAGCGGTAGACGGTCTACCAATGAGGCGGTAGACGGCTTACCAATCTTCGATATTGCACTGCCATATAGCGCTCTCTTAGGTTATGCAAAAGAATATATAATGAAAATTGACATTCCTCGGCAAAGTACCTATTACTGGGACTTTCAACCTTACAGTAGTATCCAAACGTGATACCAGTGCGAATTCCCGAAATTAACAGTAATAAATCCCATATGTCAAATTAGCATACCGCTAGTAAGTCTAGGTTCAAAGGATACCGGTCAATTTCTACCTGGAGGACTGTGGTCGGATGACTGATTCTGACTCCTGAAGAGGACCCCATCCGGATGATTATACAGGAGAACAGGAAGTTATCCTACTTCATCTGAATTGTCACCTCCAGACACGCTTCGAAAGCCCCCGGAACGAGCAGGGAAGATGCGCCATACTTTTGATATACCAAGTCCCGTTACTCATTCTTCGCTTTTTGAATTTTCAAATAATTCTAATGAATGCGATACTTCTGATAAATGGGATCCTCTATCAGAATGTTCTTAATCTGAAGTAGATTGTCCTATACTTGATTCAGATGTAGATGAAGAATTTGCAGGTTATGCAAAATTAAGACTTATTAAAACCGTTGCAACGGCTAGGTTGTCATTTAACAAAGTATTCGACAAATACTTCGATCTATGAATAGCTCAATACTTTGCAGAGATGAGAGATTAACAAAGCAGGCAGTAAACCATTTACATCCTACACTTGTTATATAATGAAGGAAAGAACCAAACCACCCTGTAAGCCAGACTGGGTTGTAATGAGTGACAGAGAATAAAAATGTTTCAGCACAGGGTCTCAATTCTATTAATTACATAATAAGTTTTTCTCTTATTATGTAATTTTATTTTCGTCCTATTATTATTAAAAGGAAGAAAAGAAAAAGACGGAAATAATGGTCGTTAATTATTAAAGTGTGTGATAGAGATCAGACTCCTGATTTTATAAAGTGTTATCACATATTGTGTTATAGATGCGGTGGTACGATGCGCTACAAATACAGTTTTGGTATATATACACTGCTGTTCTTTAAAATAGCTTGAGCCTAAATTGAGATTCTAACAAACATGACCGAGTAAAATCGCGGGCTGCAGTCACAAAAAAAGAAACACTATCTACATTGAGTAACTAAGTCTGTATGGTTTTATACCAATCCGGGTACGTAACCAACCTTTGCAGCTAATCTCTCTAATATACGGACGCAGTCATGATACTAGGCACATATCATATTCCAAGTATATTTGAGGCGTATCTACAGTATTTCAATAAGTGAAATAAATACCTACATGCATTGGACAACTGATTCAGCGGGATGAATAAAGGGATATTTTATTTTCTTTCTTTTTTATTGCCTTCCTTTTCTCCCTTTATCTGATCTCAGTGGGGGAGGGTACCCACTGCGGCCAGCATTACCAACGTCTTTGAAAATGCGATAGCCGAAAGCTTCAAGACGCTCAGGAGGTCTGTTCGTCCAAATAATATTTTTATACATCCTTCATGACTGATTTATTGGTAATTCGTTAGAAATACTTAAATAACAAAACAGAGATTTTGGTCTCCGGTTGCACATAATTCGTGGTCCCAATACGCCTCTCAACACGACGCTCCTTGGTCCCAAAACCCTCCTTGGCCCCTTTCGTTTAGGGAATGACACAATAAATGTCAAACGTTTGTGGGACATATAATATTTTTCTATTTTCCTAGCAGCATGTATGTTTAATAAAATCTTGAATAACTTTACCCCAGTATACCACGTTTAATTAAAGCGAGTATTTAAAAAAATCAACAAATCATAAAACAACCCTCAGAATTAGGAATTGTAGGAATATTCGGTAAAGAGTAAGGAATCTCCTAGTTGGTAAGTGTCTTTGTGCGGAAATAGCTCATGGCTGCAAAGAAGAACCACCCGTAACTTAAGAGGAAGAGCAATCCACGGTTAGAAGCTTACGCGTGAAGGAGAAGGGAAAGAATCCCTGAAAACATGCATAATTATAATGTATCATTTGTTTTCCTTTGTGTGTTCTCGTTGGTGAAAGTCAGTGCTAAAAGTTCTTGAACATACTTCATAAAGAGTAAAAATAGCAGAATACTTCGATTGAAAACAGGAAAGTGTATTGCAAAGATTACAGTTGGATAGTAGATCATCACCCTAATATTGTTTCTATTTATTACTGAGCATATAGCAAACACTTGATAGAATAAATTGGAAATTGTTTAGAAACCAATTGGAATTGGAATTATAAAATAAACTGCTATAGAAAACTCTTGTAGATATTAGAAATATGTTTTCTTAAGTAGGCAATTTAAGCTGCATTTACGCGAATAAACAAACTAATGAAAGTCTTAAATCCTAATTCGAATCGCAAAAAGACGGATGGGGACAGAATGGTTTATTGCTGTGCGCTCACTCTCCTCACTAGGAATAACTGTACAAGAATCTGATATAAGCTTATAAGAATAAGAAAAAGATGTAAATCCGAGAACAGTAACAACTTATATGAGACAAAAGATAACGCTTATCTAAAGGATAAAGGATCACCCTCACTTCGAGCAGTAGGTCGCTGACTAAACCCTCGTGAAATGAAAGCATTAATTGTAATGAGAACAACTCAGCGCTCCTCGATCACTTTAACGGATAGAAACACATACACACGTGGTGACCAATTTATCGCGTTTCCTTCCTCGTCTTCCAATTGAACTGTCTGTGTACTGCGCATGCGCCAGTCAATTTCCATGAAAGATCATAAATAACCCTGATACTTTCTATAATATTTACAAAAGAACGTGTAATAGAATCTATATCAACAACATACATCATTCATCAAAGTAACGAAAACGTGTTCATGAAACAAATTAATAGATATATCAAAGTAAATTAGGTTTAAATTTTAGGCAATAGAAAACGTTATTCTGTAATAAGAACTACTACTCGAAGCCTTTGCTGCAATCACTAGTTGTTACCGTAGCCGAGTGGTCTAAGGCGTTCGGCTTACAAAGCACCATTCGAACTAAGTTAGAGTCTCCGCCGAGTACAGCACCTTTTTCTCCCTTTTTTTCACCTGTTCTCAATGTTTCTGTCTGTGTTCTTGTCGGATTCGATTAAATAGAATTTCGAATAGAGACCAATATATATGATAAATAATCATTTATTTCCGAATCTGCACTCGTACAATATACATTTTCGAGATTTTGATTTTGGAAATAAAGTGTATATAATATTGAATAGTAAAAATAGTAAAATAAAAAAATATTTGTATAAATATTGATTAATTAATTATAGTTATACATGGCTTTCCAATCAGGATTATACAGAGAGGACTTGCTTCTAAGTGCAATCCGAAAACAAATATTTGAGTTTTAATCTGACCGAAAGTTGGTAACTTAAGGATAATTTATACATGATTGGTATTGCAATTTTTATGCTTTTATTATAATCCTCTGTAAGTTATGATTTTACCAATTCTAAATGTAAAACGAGAAACAAGTGTAATATTATATTTGCTACAAAAAGCTTTTAAGCAATGATACTTTCAGGACGTGATTTGACGGAGAATTTGAGATCCCTTTCGAGCTAAGAAATTTCCGCCTTCAGGACCATATATTCGATCGTGCTCAATGCGGACTACCAATGTTTGCCCTCCACCCGCATATTGAAATTCCCCCCGAGGATAATTTTCTGAAGTCACCACTGTTTATAAATAGTTTTTCGTTACAAATCAGAGGATAATGGAGTAGTGAGTACACTTCATTTTTTTTTTTAGCTATGGATTTAAGATTCGCAATTCATACAATGTTCCGTTCTGATCGAATTTGAAACAAAAGAAGTTTTCAATGAGTTACTCAAAGAAATATTTTCAGCCTCCGGATGAAAATAGGAAGACACTTAAAAAAGAAACTACTTACTACCGGGTTTGAACACACAAACATGTGATTGATAGTGTATCGGCCCAAACCACTCGACCGTTTTGTATGCCTTTGCACATCTTCTTTTGCCTCTTGTGAAAGCAGTTTACTGTTCCATACTCGCTTTTGTTTATTCCGATACGACTATGAGTTCTCAGTAAATATTTGGACGTTACAGCTCTTGCAATGTATAAAAGTGTTTTTAGAATAAATCACAATCGATATTATGTCCTAATAACATACGTAAAACAGGTTGAATTCGTGAAATGATTGAGGTTGGAGTGAGCGTAAATGTTTTCATAGTTAGGAGCCTGGATATGCAAACCCGCTTAACGTGGGGATTTAATTTTGTGAAATTTGGTACATTAAACTACTTTGGTAAACTAAACTTTGAAAAATATGCAAAAAATTTACAAGAGCATAATAGTAACAACAGCAAGCATCTTTAGGTTGTGTCTCAAGGTGTTTTATAACTGCGTATATCTCTCTCTGCACCAGTACCTGCATCAGCTTATACAAACAAGTCATACTAATAGTACTAATAGCAATTGTACTAATTCTGATAATAATAATAGTAATAAATCGCTTAATTGCAAGAAATTTCCTATATTCCCGAAAACGGGATAAATGAAAGAAATCCTTTCTACTCTCTATCAGCAGAAGTAAGATACACCCCGAAATATGTCTTTATTAATTTATTAAGGAAGCAAATTTCTGATCGAGGTGTGCTGTCTAGAAGCAACGGCAAAATTTTCCGGCTATTATATTAACTTGAATCACAATTAACACTTCCTGAATTATTAATTCTTCATTAGGTAAGAAAGAAATTAGTACACTATTTAATAATAATAATAATAATAATAATAATAATAATAATAATAATAATAATAATAATAATAATAATTTTTAAATATCCAAGTGTGGGACTAACGTCCAGATTTGTATAACCAAATTATTTGTGATAAGCACTCATTTGTATAGTGCAGTATAAGAATAATGGCCACATAAGTATAAATACCACAAGGTATGCACTATTTTACCTTCATGTATGTGTAGCCATTAGCCTTATAATTTTGTCTTCAACTAAGAGACTTTCCTCACGAATATTGCAAACCCACCCCCATCTTTAGACAATCACACTTTCCACCTGTTCCACATTATACACACTAGGAGGGAAACCTTACAAGCAGTGATAGCGGATTCGAGTAAATGAACTGACAAATTACTTTGTTGTTTTATACCTCACTTACCCACGGCGCTGAGAAGGATGTTGAATTCTCAAATGTTCATCAGTGACAAATTGTAACTGCTTGTAATGTTCTCAATTAACTACTATGTTTGAATAAAAAGTGACGATTAATGTCTGGATTTGTATGTAATCACATATTCTTTCCTTCATATCTAGGTTCGTCAAATCCTGAAATGTTTGTGATTCACACCTGTAGGTTGCTTCAACTCAAGTTTCATATTACATATTTTACATATTTTGACCAATGTTACATATTTCTATGGTTTCTATATATTCTTTAGATAAAACTGTCTTAAATTTTGCGTTTACTGAAATTTTAATTTAAAATAAAAAAAAATAAACTCTCCAAGTGTGCAAGGCTTGCATCTAGACTCATTTTTGGCATGCCCATCTTTTCGTTTCTATACAGAAAGAGACATATTTCTCTCTTTTTTTTTTTTTTGTCAAACCATGCTTCGCAGAACATCTGATGATAAAAGAAATACAAGAAGAAAAAAGTAAAAAATCCTCCCTCCGGAGGTACATTAGCAGCGCCCTCTTTTCTCAACTCTGGAGGAAGACAGATCACGTGCCTGGCCAGGAAATTCCTAAAATGAAGTCTATTTGATTGATATCAGAGGTCGGACGGGAAAAAAGATGAAAGCAAATCCTGCAATTCAAGTTAAAACTGTATGCTAATGTGCTTTCAGAAATTTACTGTAAAAGTTCGTTCCAAGAAGCTGGCGACATTGGTAATACCATAGCAGGTAACCTAAGCTTTCAAAGAGCTTTGCTTCTTTAACTGATTGACAGGGGGACAGTACTCTATAGTATTGTAGTTGGAAAAGGCAAGTGTTTTGTATTGACCATCGATGTTAGAAATGGCTCCGGTTCCCTCAACTTTATCCGCGAAATTGCGATCGTGGGTAACTATCGATGATGCATTTACTACGGACGGTAAAGTGGTGTTGTGCCAAGTTTGTGATAAAAAAATGGATGTTCAATGAAATCTCAGTTAGAACAACATGTACGAACAGCGCTTCATGCAAGATATAAAAAATTACGAACTGCAAAGAAACAAGTACTCTTGACACAAATGCATCAAGATACTTCAGTGAGTGACTTTTTAAAAGACTCGTGCGGAGCAATGATAGCAGAAAACATTCTTTGGAACAAAGTTCAAGTGCCAAAATACCGTGCTTTTCTGGAGAAGTATTGCAGTCGTCTAATTCCTGACGAATCCACTCTTCGAAAGTGTTATCTCGAAGTTCGTTATAGGGAAGCTATAGATACAATTAGGACAGAAATAGGTACTTAATATATTTGGATTTCTGTGGACGAACAAAGAGACGTTTTCGGACGTTATGTAACAAATTTAGTGATTGGAAAGTTAAGTAACGATGCTCCATATAAATTCTTATTGAGAGTAAATTGCTGGCACGGACGAATCATTTCACGATTGCTTGCTTTGTAAACGATGGTCTTAAAGTATTGTGGCCGGGAGGAGTTCAGCGAGAAAAGTCCTTGTTCTGTATACCGATAGTGCAGCGTAGATGTTAAAAGCGGCTAGAGCACTTAAAGTTTTTTACCTTCACCTAATTCATTTCACCTGTATTGCCACACTCTTCAACGTGTTGCTGAAGAGGTGAGACAACTTTTGCGAAAATATAAACTAGTTTCTTCCACTAAAAAAATGTGTGTTAAGGCGTCACAACATCTTCAAGTTTACAGATGTCAACTGCCAGATGTGCCACTTCCTCCGGAACCTGCTAACGCGATGGGACACTTGTATACAGGCAGTACATTTCTACAATGATCATTTTCAACAAAATAAGCCTGATGTTCATTCATTTCTATCGGAGTCTGCTGTGTCAGTTGGCATTGCTCAGAAACGGTTTAATGACTGAAAACTAGCGTGTGATATCGCATACATAGACAGCAATTTTGGTGGCTACCTAGAAGCATTAAAAAGTTCGACACCGTTGGGCGACCTCTTCCGGAATCCATTAAAATCATGGAGGTTGCAAAGAGACTGTTGCAAGGTGTGTGTGGAGATGTAGGAAATAAAGCTCGGAAGAAACTAAATGCAGTGCTGGAATGAAAAACCGGGTTAGGACAGCCTATTGACAGTGTGAGATTCTCAGTGGTGAAACAGGAATCCCCTGAAGATATTTCCCCCAGCTAAATCCCACTGTTGAAATAAACTCTCGTACCTCATGTGATGTGGAGAGATCATTCTCTACATACAAGAATATTTTATCCGATCGCCGAGAAAATTTTATTTCTGATTATTTGGAAATATACCTTGTAATCCTTTGTGCAACAACACACACTTGAACTACCGGCACATCTTTTGTAAGTATTGTATTTCAAATGAAAAATGTTCATTAGTTGAAATATTCTTCAATCTTAGTTCAGCTGGTGTTGTTTAATAGATTTAGGACTGCTTTTCCTTGCATGAAATAAATATATATAAAACAATACATTTCGCCTTAAGTTACTTTTAGTATTTAAATTTGTTTATTGCGTACAATTCATTTCAAGATTGGGTCGTGGTACGGATGCGCATTTATTGTAAAAGGTTCTAGATTTGAAACGGGACCACACCACATGAGATTACTGACGTACAAATGGTATATGGATTATTATCCGGCAATCAGTCACGTCAGTGACGTATGGCTGGGTTAGCTCTTCAAGCATTTCACTTTATTGATGGACTTGCATTAAGGAGGATAAAGTGTAGTAGATTTTCGTTTCTATTTTCATAATTCGTTTAAATATTGCATACACATGGGCGTGTTAATGTTACATTTTCATAAATATTCTTGCTGTACTATACAGTGGGGTTACAACCACAGTTATTTGCTCAATTATCAGTTCTTTACTGAAAGAATGTGGGGATAGCTCTTCGCATGGCAAGAGCGGTACGTGGGGATCTGAGCAGTACAGCGCTGAAGTAATTAATTGGGGATGAATGAAATGTAATACATGTTTTCTAATAGAAGAAATCACAGAGACGCAAAGGTTAGGAAAGGAAAGGGTTTACTGTACCTCAGCCATTTCGATATGATGAGCCTCTTCAATTATTGGGTGAAGCCTTCTCCTCCAATCCGTTGAGTGGTTCCGTCTGGTATCGATCTTGGACCTCACGTTCGAGAGTGAAGAACCTCTCGACCTCAGGGCAACAGCTCCCAGATGTCTTGGCCTCTTTGGAATGACACCTCTGTCATGCAGTGGATGGTGAGGGCCCAGGCGTGCCAACCGTCTCTCAATTGCTGCTACGACGACTCTTCTGAATAGGGTCCAAAGTGTGTTTCTGGCGGCTCCTGTCACACTTCTCACCTCGAGGGTTACGTGTCCCCTGGTTTTGTTCTACTTCCTAGCTTCGCTTCTTTCTGGTGCTCCGCACGTGGATGACTAGCTCATCACAATTATCTTGGTCAATAGGGAAGCTTAATTGCTGAAACGGCGTGGCTGAGTTTGTTTTGGTGAAGTTACGGAAACTAGGAAGAGAATGGTAAGCATGAATTTGTATTGGGATGAGGTGACAACATAGGGAAGTCTCTTCTTTATTATTTAATAATTACAATTTCTTGTTTGAAAAACAAAATAACAACATACAGGGAGAATTCAAAATAGGCGCTAAGCTTGATATCCTCTACACTCCCTGCTCTATTTCTCCACGACGATTTTGAAAAAAATTCGGAGTGTTCTCCTGGAGAAGAGTGTTGATGACCCAAAGATGCTGTAGTAATTCTCCAATGTCCTTAAGATGGCGGTCAGGTATGAATTAATTATAATATGTTGTCGAAGGTTGCCCTCTGGCGGACGCTCCCATTACTACGTAGAAACTGAAGATGTAGAAGGATAGAATTCAAGGTTGCGCTGATTCAGATTTTTTTTACATGAAAGAAAAATAAAACGAATTAGTTAATAGTACTTCAGGAAGTGTGGTGTTATGCAATCTTGATGGGAGGTAAGTGTAATAATTTTAATATGGGATTATTAATATAAATTATGGCTGAGATACTAGTGAGGGGTTAAGTGGGAAGGAAAAAAATAACATTTGAAAGAAAAATTAATTGTAACTTGCTTATATACAATAATTATATGATTCCTTAACCTAATTGTGATATATAAAATAAATATATGAATATATGTAATATAATAAGATAAATTATAAATAATGAATAACATATAAGATAAATAATATATATATTATACATATGCAAAGTAAAATATCTCTAAGTTTAGGTATTCGTATAAGTTTGTGTTAGTTAAAATTGATATTCGTGGGAGTGTTAAAATATAGGAGGATACAATTAGATTAACTAATTTGGTTAGTAGCATTTCCTCTACTAAGTGCCTGAAAAGTCCGATATACCGCGGACTACTCGGTAACGGTGTATGAAGAGTAGCACTATTCCAGATTAGTTAAATGACTGGGATACCACGAGCTAAAATACGTTACACATAAGGGATGTAATTGTTTAAATACGATGCTGAGATATTTCTCGGAGTAAGTTCTAGCGTGGAGTGATGCAAGTCCTCGCGTGTTTCTGTCGAGGCGTTGTTTCTAGCAGTAGCAGGCAAAAATCTTGGAAAAGTACGATGAAGAGATGTTGGTTTCTTTTGTAATAATCGGAAGATTTTTATTAACACAAATAACATGAGAACTAGGGTTATAAAGATGAGCAGGTCAGTAATTCCTAAAAAGCTTTGAAACGCCGAAGATAATTCCATTGCTCTCACAGGCTTGGAACAAAATGGCAGAATTAACATTTTGTTTTGTTTGAGAACGTAAATTACGTAAATGGTGAGTATTAATTGCCAAAGAAAAATGATTCCGGGAACAAACCAGTTATGTTCAAAGATAGGACGTTCAAATGATGTTTCAACCAATGAAAAAGATGTTACATTCATGTGGCTAACAGATGAAATCCATAAATCATTCACTAATGTATTGACATTAAAGAAAACATTTGGTTTGAATTTTTGTCCAACGAGAAATAAATCATTGTTTACGATCATTGCCGGAAATAAATGTAGAAGTTTAGGTTTTGATAAATCATTATCGAAGCAGGGAAAATTTGTTTTTACGAAGAGATGCTTAGTGACTTCCAATTTGATGTTACACGGTAGAGTTATTTGTACAGCACCAAAATTCAAGTGATCAGGTAATGAGAGGTTGGTTGGGATACTATTATTCCATAGGGTAACAAATTTTGGAGGGTGCGTTAATAAGTATTGGTGGTCATCTAATTCCATTATTTGAACTGATGTGACTGATTCACATCGGAAATCGCAAGTAGAAGTAATATCCCTTACAGTTTGTCCTCTATATCCATGCGTAATACATTCTATTTGGTGAGAATTTGTAATAACGTGGTTGGGAATTTTACATAAGCGAGTAGTTCGAAACTGGCAACCAAGCATATCAGATCCTGTTATGGGAATTATAGTCTTTTTGTTTTGAACGGCTACAATGACAGGTTCCAAATTGACGACACATGTCTGGTTTCTAATTGCGAACGGTATACTTCTTACAGAAAAAAATTCAAAGCTAGAATCTTTTTCCATGATAGGAATTTTCAGTTGCAAAAATATGTAATTTTCTGTTATAGAACATGACAGCGTTGAAATGGTGTAATAAATTTCTAATAGGTTTCTATCAATGGCTAAAACGAACCCAGATTAAATAAGAGTAGATTCTAAAGCTAATAGTTGTGCATCAAGAACATCATATGGTATAGTATTGGCATTGAGTTTGCCATCTCTACAGCTTTCTACTAATAAATCATATTTATAAATTTCCAAAAATTTCAAAAATTGTGCCGTGATTTCATAAAATTCGGAGATAAAAGCATACGATTCAGCCGTCACTTTAGAGTCTAGCGTGTTAAGAGATTTGCCTAATCTTTTTTCTTGTTCTACGATGTGTTGGGAAAAATTTCTAATTCTCTGGAAGTTGTTTTGAATTTGAGCCTGAAAATTTGAAAGTTCTTGAGATGAGTTCTGTAAAAATATGTTATTTTTCATTAATTGTTTCTGAACTTGCAATACAGTTTCTTCTAACTTTTCTTCCTTTTGATGCAAAGCATCTACAGTTGATGATTCAGCTACATCACAACAATATCCTAGAAGATTGTCAATAAAACCCAATAACGCTCTCTTAGATTTCTTAGGTGCCGGCTTGTGAAACATAGGTTTCGGTATATGCAAAAAGTTTTTCAAAATGTGATCGTGTAATTGCTTAAGCGTATCTGCGGCTTTACATACATGAATGTGATAATACTGTTGTGTATTGCAGTGTAAAAATTTATACAACGTAGAAGAGTCTAATTTCTCCGGGAACACAAAACTAATATTGAAAGTTAATGGTACTGAGTGTTGATAGGTGACCATATTACTTAACTTTTTAAAATAAAATCCAGACGAAATACTGAATTCTAAAGTTGCTACTGTAGTGACAGCAGTTATCGTCACAAAAAGCAGAATGAGATATTTTGCCTGCAACAAAGTGAGAAAAGTGGCACATTAAAATAGAAATCATGCCTAATTCTACAATTAAATATAGATTTGAAGCAGTATTCCTGTGTTTACTTCTTAACTTCATGGTGAAGAGCTATGAGCAATAATAAAACAATATTAAAATTATCTACTATATACAGCACTAGAAACATTTGAGTGTTTCTTTCCCTTACTTCGTCTAATATGTACATATATTTTTATTTATTTATTTATTTCCATGTTACTTGAAGGTTCACTGATAGTGAAAAAACGACCAACAAAAAGGTCAGGAAAGAATATGAAACATATTCAAAGAACACTTGTCATGCAACCCACTACTCATACACAATAAATAATACTCAAAATAAAAGGATTATGAAAATATCTCACAGAAACTAAAAAGTAGTTTCAAAATTATCAAAAATAGAGTATCAATACTTCACTATACATTACTAACGTATCGTAATAATAAGATTAGCTTATTTACTCATATGCTCAAGCTCTTTTTTTTTTTTTACACCACAGGAAAATATTCATGCATCAAATGTTCGTAGATTCGTTTATTCTGTACATCGTAAACACAGAAAATAATTTTATCTATGGAATCCAAATTTTCCTCCAAGAAATTCCTCACAGTTCTTAACGGCTATGTGACATGCTGGTGTTTTAGGATATAAAAATGCACCTGTTGAAATTGTGGGCAATGCAACTGTACGAAAATCATTGTTTAAAACACTAAATAAGATTTTCTCGTAACAAGACTGTAATGATTTGCTATTTTCACCTTTAGGTCCACAAGTGTGTATTACGTGTTTAGCTGGAAGATTGAAGCCTACTGTAATTATGCACGAACCTTCTTTTAATTTCCCAATGCGTGCACATTCTTGAGTTAATTGTGGCCCTGCTGCTAAGTGTATTGCCCTGTCTGCGCCCCCTATGGGTAGTAAATCCGTGTTGCTTGGGTTTACAATGCCATCACCCTGAAGTTCTACAATGATTCCATGGTACAAAGCTACTTTAGAATTGATCTCAGTGTTCACACCAAATTTTGAAGGAACTTTACGTGCATTATGTAGCGTACGTCTGGCTGTAACATCCCACGCCGGTAAATGGAGCATAGAAATGGCATTAACGATATTTAGGCACGTGTAATTGTTAGTTTGATCATCTTTTTCTTCCTTTCCCTCTTTCCTTCCAGTGAATTCAATAATAAATCTAGATGTTGGTAAGCCTGTTTCGTCTTCATCATTCCATGGAGACAGCGGATTCCGGTCCTCTTCATCTTCTGTACAGTTCTCTTTAGGGGGTACGTTCTCTCCTTGAATGGCTGAGTCTCTGGCTTCAATATCGTCACTGGTGGGAGGCTTCTTGCGTCGATGGTCGTGATCTCCTAACTCGTCCAGAGGCGACGGAGGGTAATATTTCTTAAGACGGTCAACCGTAATGGAGTCTATCTTCTGTCTTCCTGTGCCAGTAGTGAATTTAACGAAGTAACTATTTTCGTTATTCTTGCCCTGTATCTCACCTGGTCCAATGTATTTCCCAGTGAAAGCACGTGTCTGGCCCCGTTTCATATTATCTACATATATCCAAACAAGATCTCCCTTCTGAAATTGCACTTGCTTATGACGCTTGTCATATGATTTCGCAGAAGTTTGGAACCTTTTGAATAATTTTTCAGCAGCCTGCTCTCGAATATCATTAAGATGAGAAAGCCTGACTGCGTTGTCTTGAAATTGACACTGTGTGTCAAACATAGCTTGATGTATTAACCTTGGTTTGAAACCATGGAGTAATTCAAAACTGGAGTATCCCATACTTGTGTTAATGGAAATATTATGGCTGAATGTAACCTTGGGAAGTAACTCCACCCAGTTTCCTGAATTATCTGGGTCAATGTTGAGCTTCAATTTTTGTTCCAAATTACGTATTGTTACCTCAGCAAGCCCAATAGAAAAATGTGCTTTCACGTCTGCAAATTTCAATGTAACACCACAAATATTGCACAATTCCTTAAATATGGCGCTTGTAAAATCAGCTGCCCTGTCTAGGCAGAGTTCATAAAATAACCCATATTTTAAAATGACGTCATTAAAAAGGAATGATGCCAAAGTATTGGCAGTGGTGTCTGGAATACTAGCTGTTATACAAAATCTTGTGGCTTCATCCACACAGACTACAAAATATTTGTGTTTCAAAATATTGTTAGTGCAATAAGGCCCAGCTACGTCCAAATATAGCCGGTAAAAGGGCATAACACTAGGGTGAGTTTGCAGCTTACCATAACTCAAGCCAACTCTTTTCTTTAACATTTGGCAGTGAAGACATTCTCTACAGCGTCTATATACAAAACGTTTCATATCAGGAAAATATACACTGTTAACTAATAATTTATATGTTTTACTAAAAGCAGAGTGATTGGCTCCCAAAATCTCCTCATGACACTTCTTAAAAACTGTTTCCCGCAATGACAAAGGAATGGCAAGCAAGTAGTTCATACCCATAGGTGTTTTGTTTTTTCTGTAAAGAATGTTATTGCGCAATTCGTAACAGGAAGCTTGTCTTTCATACTGATTGTCTTTAGATTTGCCCTCAAGCCAGTCAATAATGTGCTTAAGAACATTATCTTTTCTCTGAGCTTCGCTAATATTAATATCGGTGTTATCTTCTAGAAAAAAAACACAGGGATCCTCTGAACTTAACTTTTCATCTTCGAGATCTCTTTTATTGGAAGCAAAACGACTGATATTATCAGCTTCTATATTGGCGGTTCCTGAGACATGGGATATTGTAAAGTCAAATTGTTCCAGTTGAGAAAGCCACCGAGCTAGCTTGCCACTAACATTTTTAGATTGCTTCAGGAATGTGATCGCTCTACAGTCCGTTTTTAGAAAAAAAAATGTCTTCCGATAAGCCAGTAACGAAAAGAACGTAGTGCATATAGCACCCCAAGAAGCTCAATCTCATATATTGAATATTTTTTTTCTGTGGCGTTTAGAGACCGGGAACCATACCCAATAGGAACTAATTCACTGTCAGGGTTATCATCAATTGGTTGCTTAGCAACCGCCCCCACCCCAGATTTACATCCATCCGTGTACAGAAATAATGGTCTGTTGGGGTGATAGTTCATTAAAGTTGGTGAATTTATTATTACTTCTTTGAGTTTTTCAAAAGCATCCTGTTGTGGCTTTTTCCAGCTATATTTAGCATCACGCTTAAGTAATTGTAAAAGAGGAGCTGAAATTTCACTGAAATTCTTTACAAAGCGTCTCACAAAACTACAAGTGCCGAAAAATGATTTGAGTTGTTTTTTAGTTTTAGGATGTTTGTAACATGTTATAGTGTCAATCACTTTGTCAGATACAGAAATACCATATTTATTTACTTTATGTCCAAGAACAACTACAGAAGTCTGTACAAACTTGGTTTTCTTTGGAGACAATTTTAAACCTCGCTTGCGAAAAGCATCAAAAACTAATGTGCATAATTCTAACATTTCCGGTATGGTGTCGGATACTATAAAATAGTCATCTAGGAAGTTCAATATATGGGGCGATGGAATATCGGCTAATGTCAGTTTTATGAGCCGGTTCAACGCCGCAGAAGAACAAAGTAATCCTTGAGGAACCACATTATAATGAAAGGATCCCTCCCCCGGAACAGAGAATGCTGTGATTGGTTTGCTATCTTCTGTAATGCGGATTTGGAAGAAGGCATCTTTTTGGTCACACATTGTAATAAATTTCTTTCCAGAAACACGATTTAACACGTCCTCCATGCTAGGAATCGGAAAAGAATCCACCCTACATTGGGCATTTACAGCCCGAAAATCAGAAACAAAACGACAATCACCTGTTCGTTTTTTAACTAAGAGAATAGGTGAGTTCCATGGGGATATAGTTCTCGAAATGATTCCTCTTTGCAATAAATTGTCCAGCTGTTTTTTAACTACAGCGCGCAAATGGTACGGTATAGGTAGGGCTGGTTTGCAAATGGGCGTGTGGTCTTTGAGTTGGATTTGATATTCATAATCCTTAGCAAAACAAAAATCTTGATCGTGCCACATAAAAATATCACTATAACGATAAGTGAGATCATAAAATTTCTCTTTATCACTTTCAGAAAGTTCGGGATTAACCTGAATTTGTGAACTGTCAAACAGTTTTCTTTTTTCTAAAATTTCCGGTGACAATTCCTCCTGAATTTGACCTACTAGATAAGCAGAGTCTTCCTCTGATATTTCTTCAAATTCTTCGGCTAACCCTATTTCTTGACCCTCGTTTAACGTTATGTCTTTAACAGTAGGATTCGTAATCCATACACAAGGCTGAGATGGTGACAACACACAAAAAGGAATAAAAATTTCTAATTTATTCTGCAAAGAAATATTTGGCACTAAAAGGTTCTTATTCCCTCCTATGTCATAACGTTTAGAGAGAGAAACTCGAGTATGCGTTTTCGCTGGAAGCACTATTCGTTCAGAAAGTGTGTAAATAGCTTTAGAAAGAGACGCTAATTTCTCTTTTAAAGTTTCAGAAATTACACCCTCATTGTTATTACGTGGAAGCTGGTTTACAGGTGGTTTCCCAAATCTATTAACTGAAAATATATTGTTTTGAAAATCCAGGAAAACATTATGGGATGTTAAGAAATCCTGACCAAGCAGAGGCTTAAATGGAAACCGAGGAAATATTCTGAACGGATGCGTAAAGCTCTTTTTTCCTATGAAGAAACGCAAAAAAACAATATGAGATACTTCAGTTGTGTTGCCCGTCACTCCCTTTAATTTTGTAGTAATTGCTATTTTCTTTGCTCCTTTAGGAACTAAATTTTCAGGGAGGCAAGAAACTTGTGATCCTGAGTAGATTAACAATGGAGTGTACACGCTCCCTGCTCTAATATTAATGTATGGGAGTTCTGATTCCTTGAATATAGGGACTTGTAACACAGAATGACGAATAGTTGTGTCCCGACCAACTATTCCGTTTCTTCGTTTAAACATGCGCGACAATCTCGGGCTATGTGATTTAATCCTTGGCAGCGCCGTGCAGACAATAGGAGAACGTGGTGGTTTAGAAGTTCCCACAGCGGGGCTTGAACCCTGGTCACTCGAGTTATTGTCAATCGCGTTACCCCTGTCACCATTACTCCCTTGATTTTGAGCATAATTGTTGTAGTAGCGAGCTTGGTTTCTCCCTCTACCTCGGCCTCTTCTTCCTCTGTTATTACCACGAAAAGATAAACTTGCATTTCCTGTGTTTGTCGATTGACCTTGATTTGCAGTGAGAGACGTAATATTTAAAGAAAGTTTCTCTAACTGTTGCTGTATTTGCTGCAGTGCATTAGAGTCAGGGACCTGAGAGTTTACATGCGCGTCAGCATTTTTCGGAGCAGAAATTTTCTCAACAGCTCTGGACTGTGTGGCAGGCTGAGAGCAAGAATGCGTATTCATCGGGTCAACATTCGTATTACTAGAAACTAATGAAGACTGCAATATTGACGAATTACGCTTAATGTATTTCTCGACGGTTTTCCGTTCTAATAAGATCTTTGTTTTTTCCTCAGTTATTAAGTCTGATATCAGTTTTTCAACTGAATCATATTCCTTACGCATAACGGCCCTAAAATACTCAGCTTGCAAACCTTCTATGATTAATTGTGTTTGTTTCGCTGGGGGGGCTTGAGGGTCTACCCTCAAAATGAGGTTGAGTTTAGAATAAACATAATCAGATATGCTTTCAGTTTCTCCTTGTTCGCGAGCACGCATTTCACTTTCTGTCAACTGAGGCATGGTGTTGCTCCCAAAAGCTTCTAATAATTTCGCTTTGAACTCATCGTAAGTCCAATTAGCAAATTCGGGTTTTTTGGAAGTGTTGTCCATCCAAAATTCAGCCGGACCCTTCATCAATGTACATAGGATTAGCTTTTTTCTTATACCTGTCCAATTATTGATGGAGGCAATAGCCTCGTATTTCTGCAAATACCGCGTGATGTCTTCTCCTAATTTAGCATAAAATGGTTCGGGCCTTACTATCGTATGAATCGAGGTCAATGAACCTTCTACATTCTCACTATTATTCTGGGCCATGTTTAAACTGTCCGGTGTGAAAGAATAAAAAATACTTGAAACTGGGGTAGATAAATGCAAATTGTCTTTAAGATTGGTATAGAAATTTCTAGTAACTGGAATGGCAATCGGTGATGAACAAATTATAGGTTCAAAGTACTGTGTAGTGGAAATATCGTTTAGATCATCAAAAGGCTGTAGATACTGTTCAGCTAATAATCGAAACATGCAGAAAATGCTAAGTAAACATGCATATAAAATCAGTGTCACCACAACATACTTAAAGTTAAAATAAACCCAATCTTTGCGTCACTTCAAAAAAATAAACAATAAGAAAGACATGGTTTGATGTAACAGAATTGTAACAAAAAAATGATATGATTAAAATCGATGGATTGACGTTAATTTTAAAGTCTTACGGTTCGGAATTTATAATAACAATGTCTCACAGAAGCTGCATTTCTATATTAGGAGGAAAAAATCCTAAATGCTAGGCAAAGGCCTCAAAAATCTTCACAAGGTGAAGGTCCACATCTCCACCATCTTGCTGTACTGTACTGTGGGGTTACGACCACAGTTATTTGCTCAATTATCAGTTCTTTACTGAAAGAATGTGGGGATAGCACTTCGCATGGCAAGAGAGAAAGTACGTGGGGATCTGAGCAGTACAGCGCTGAAGTAATTAATTGGGGATGAATGAAATGAAATACATGTTTTCTAATAGAAGAAATCACAGAGACGCAAAGGTTAGGAAAGGAAAGGGTTTACTGTACCTCAGCCATTTCGATATGATGAGCCTCTTCAATTATTGGGTGAAGCCTTCTCCTCCAATCCGTTGAGTGGTTCCGTCTGGTATCGATCTTGGACCTCACGTTCGAGAGTGAAGAACCTCTCGACCTCAGGGCAACAGCTCCCAGATGTCTTGGCCTCTTTGGAATGACACCTCTGTCATGCAGTGGATGGTGAGGGCCCAGGCGTGCCAACCGTCTCTCAATTGCTGCTACGACGACTCTTCTGAATAGGGTCCAAAGTGTGTTTCTGGCGGCTTCTGTCACACTTCTCACCTCGAGGGTTACGTGTCCCCTGGTTTTGTTCTACTTCCTAGCTTCGCTTCTTCCTGGTGCTCCGCACGTGGATGACTAGCTCATCACAATTATCTTGGTCAATAGGGAAGCTTAATTGCTGAAACGGCCTGGCTGAGTTTGTTTTGGTGAAGTTACGGAAACTAGGAAGAGAATGTTAAGCATGAATTTGTATTGGGATGAGGTGACAACATAGGGAAGTCTCTTCTTTATTATTTAATAATTACAATTTTTTGTTTGAAAAACAAAATAACAACATACAGGGAGAATTCAAAATAGGCGCTAAGCTTGATATCCTCTACAATATGTAACATATGGAATATTACATATTCTTATATAACATTATATATTTCCAACATTTTTAAGCGATTTTTCTTACATATTTATGTACATATTTAGGGGTTGATATTTCATAAAAAAACGGAATCTAGTGATGACACACTAGAAGACATCGAAAGTTACATCGTACTACAAGGTGTTGTTGCCTTGTTTTGAACATAAGTATAACAGTAAAGTTAGTTCTTGGTTGTTTTTTTCTGATTGTTGGTATGAGCACCTTTGACGGATTCAAACTGCCAGTATAATTCGAGATGGTTTTGTTCAATTGTAAATTAGAAAATAATCTGTGTAGTCTGTTACCATAAATAATCCTCCATGCTAAATTCATAACATTCCTTCATTCAATCTCTGTGTAGCGATTTCATAAAACGACAGGAAAAGTTTAAAAAAGAGTTTTAGCTAATACTGGCCGCGTTCAGTTCTTCTCAGGACGTTTGTATCAGCACTTCCGTTAAGCTTGATATATTTGCTTGTGTTTCTTATACGATGTATGTAGCTTGTAACAGAACTGTATGCAGACAACAAACTTTTGGAGGATAAAAATGATAAGGAAATGTTGGAGCGAGAAAATCATTTAAGTTTCGGTTGATCTACATACCACCCTTGTGGTGTCTCCCCTGTCCTCTTCTCTTCCTCATTCGAAATCCAGTGGGGAAATGCAATCTACTATATACAGGTGGAACCTAATATATACAGGTGCAACCTAATATATATACGCATCCACTTGAGGGGAAACGGGTGCATTTGACCAGTTATTTCACATTTCTCGTAAATGACGTTAATTGAGTATCCGATATTTAAAAAATACTCATCACGCGAAAGTGCGCGTATGGATTTGACGCATTCACTTACTATTGTTCCAACTTCTATGGACCTCTGTCTTGTCAATTAAATGAGTCTCCAAAATGGTGACTTTCTTTTATTGTCACTTCAGTCCAACGACTTCAGCATTGAATTGTTTATTATAGAATTCCTGTGTTGTTTTCACCTAATGTTTTCTTATTAATGGTAATACGTAAAAGTATTACTATTGTATTAGTTTTATATCACAACAAGATGGGCATTTGTTTCTTAAATGGTCCAAAGTCTACGACTAAAACTATAATGGCAGATAAAGGTAAATGAGGTAAAAGGTTCAATAATTATTAGTCAGTATGACTAGCAAAAAAAAAATTCTCTCAGAAGAGCGATAGAAGAAGTAGATATATCAGTTCATATACAATTTCACTCACATTTCCATAATATTGAAGATGCGACTAGCTAGAATACGCAGCGAAAGTTTAGGACATATAAAGGTTCGAACCCAAACTACAGAGAAACCGCAACTTTACTATACTTCCAACATACAAGATTCGGTTTGTCGACCATTAACATATTGCCATTTTTGTCCCTGCGTTCCTTCCTTTGGTATTCTAGAGAGCTCAAATTAAAGGATCTAAATCATTTAACAAAAGTAAAGTTAAAATTATTTCACTATTCTTATTTGTTTCTCTGTATAAACACACACTTCGTTACGCATGAGCAGGTTGCATTTTAGTAGAAATTGCAGTTCCAACTTCTACTCCCGATTCCGATTGAACACTGCAGTAGCAGCAGCAACAGACTACAGATGCCACAACATGGGGCTATGAACACACATTCCAACTCCTATTGAACATAGTAGATCAGTGATTATTTCCGCGTTTGCATTGGTTCGCACGCACATAGTATTCTCTTACACAAACACACTTGGTTTACGGAGCACTTAGCAGCGCGTGAGCAAACTGTTTAGACTCATGTTGGAGTACAAGTCCTGGTTCTGAATACAGAACACAAGAAAAGCTGCACCCGACTGGGCTACGAACAAAGCAGACTTTTTAAGATTACGCAAGAAAGGCTATGAGCATAATGCCTTTGCTGCTATGATTTGCACAGCAGCATCAACAACGTAACACATATTCTAGTAAGGCTATGAGCGCACGCAATGATGAAGAAACGGTATCTAAATAATATACAAAGTCCATCCGTTTCACTTGTTTATTCTTCTACGACGAAAACAGTGTAGCAGAGATTAGAAAGCATACATACATACACACAAAAAAATACGTGGTTCACGTAGCAATTGGTAGCGCATGACCAATAAAATTACAGTTCCAATTTAGTAGAAATAACAGGTATACGCCTAAAAAATACACTTCAGATTCGCGAATACTGTTCCAGTTCCGTTTTGGAAAATACACAGAAGAGCACGAGTGTGGCATTGGCGACTGAGTTTTTGCAGCCTTTTATTACTATGTCTGCAGCCTTTTGTTTATTAAACTGGTTACCTTCGTTCCAGTAATAACTCGTTTCTCTTTTGCGAAAATGCATATTATCCAAGGTTATTTCCTAATTTCTACTCTATCTTATTTACACAATAACTTATCAGAGACACACCATCGATTCTGCAAAGCGGTGTTGTATAGTCGACTAAAAATACTTCGATCAGGGACATCTTTAAACTGAAATGTATACAAATATTTACTAATATTGAAATTCATAGATACTATCTGCCCATTTTGTCTATCAGAAGGAACGTTTTCATGAAGGTCTTGAAGATCTTGATAAATCGTTCTGATATGTTTGCTTCAGAATAAGTTGCGAGATTTTCTGTTTTATTTCTAAATTGGAAAAAAAAAAGAAACTCGAAGAGGTTTCTGGAACAAAACTACCAGCATTGTCTGTAGATATTGATTGGGGAAATGCATATATACAGAATAATGAATACAGTTTACTATAAACTAATTTAGCAATGATATTTACCAATTTTTCCAACATGACAAAACCTTAAGCATTATGCGCAATATAATAATACGCAAATACCCATTTGATTTAGGAATTCTCCCTATAAGATCTAACATTTAATTATAGTTTATCTGAATGCATAGCTTCGAGTCTAACGTAACAATTTTCTTTTGGTGGTTTTGCTGTAGCTTCTGACATATTTCACAACTTTATAGAACATAATCAACTATATTATTCTACGTATACGTTTTCATTACCGTACCAATTGTCAATTTTGTCCCAGCATATTCACCTGTTAAGATCTGGTTGTGGAAATATTACATTAAAGCTCTTATCAATACATTAGATACGTTTTTCTTATATAGATGACTTACCACTCTATTTCTCTTCAATAATACGTTATTGTGGTTAAAAATCCATCTACACTTTGTCCTTCCTCTCTTGTAAAATATTTAACAATTCAGGATGTTTCTGATTTTTTTGTATATGTTTATGAGCGAAATGTAATTTCCATATACTTACCAAAGCTAAATAGTATGTTTTAATATTTCCGCATATTTTACTACTGATTAATTCGTTTCCATACTGACCATACATGCTCCATAAGTAATCTGCTATCACGTTATCGCCTGACCTTGTATGGTGGATATCAAATTTCAATTGACACAATCGTTTTATCAAAGAGTCATACTTCAACATGCGTTTTGGATTATTTAATAACATTGTCATGTGTTTATTATTTGCATAAATGGCGAATTTAAATTTTAAATAATGCCCGCAGTAGTTATAGTTTTTACTTAAAAATCAATTCAATTTAGTATATTTTCCTCTGATTATCAGGATCTAAGAGTATCTAGGAGAATACGCAATTGGAATGAGATTATTTTAATCATCATTTTGTCCGAACAATCCATAAATCGAACTACTAAACCCATTAGTAAACACAATAATATAGTAGGCAAAATGTGTGTAATTTTGTTGACCGCTTGGTATCTTGGAACTTTATATAGCATTCGTGTTAGTCATCGAGTAGATTTGTTTTTATTTGATAATTTTATTTCAGCTGTACTTTTACCTACATTTCTGGTCGTTGAGGAGAGTGGTGAAAAAAGTTCAGGAGTTAAAGTTTTTGCGTTAAGTGGAGAAATTTTACACTTTTACACATCATTTGACTGTAATTTTCCTGGTTACTTTTTCTCGACTATTATTTGTCAGGATTTTTTTCTGTTTGCTTTTCAGTTAATCTTTTAGAGGATAAACTGCTTTTCCTTAATTAGTTTGCTCTTTTCAGTTTATAGTTCCTCTTTGGTTTTCTCAGTTTGTACTCTTCCGGGTTTTTCAAAGGATTGTTTTAGTTTAGCGTGCCATTTAAGTTGTTTCAGTTTGGAGTATTTTTTCGTTATTAGTTTGGTTTAAAGGTTCGTTGTGTTAGTTTAGCATTTCACTTAATTTATTTCTCTTTAGAGTAGTTTTGCCTGATTAGATTGGTTTGGAGGTTGTTTAGTTTACTATACCGTCCCACATAAGTTGTTTCAATTACAACTATTTTTGAGTGTATATTTTGTTTTGGCTTAGTGTTCAACTTACGTTGCTTCAGTTTCGAGTATTTTTACGTCATTAGTTTGGTTTGTTGGTTAGTTGCTTTGGCGCCCGACTTCATTTGTTTCTGTTTAGAGAATTTTGAGTGATTTGTTTCGTTTGTAGGTTAGTTGCTTTAATTTAGCGTCCCACGTAAGAAATTTCAGTTTCGAGTAATTTTGCGTAAATATCCAAGTCTGTCAAAGCTTTGCTTTGTTTTACAGTAACGTATGCATTTAGTTCTAAGCGTTTCTAGTATATTTAATCTGTTACTTTAATTTGTTGAAGTTTCTGTTCGTTTTGTTTAACATCCGATTTGAATAGTTTCAGTTTGGAGTGCTTTTACAACATTAGCTTGTTTTTAGGTTTCTTTCGTTATATCAGTGTTCCAGTTATATTATTGAATTTCTGAGTTCTTTCCTCTTTTGGTTTGATTCGTTGAAGCACAGTTAGTCGTTTGTATTATCGACTGCTGAAGTTTACCCATTCATTAGTGTCATTATTGGTTTTCTGACGTTATTTTGCAGTCCAATTTGATTATCTTTATGTTTATTTGCTTTAATGTTTAAATCAACCTCTTGAATTTGACCATTGAAACTTTTTGTTGGAATTTATAGACACTGTTTGTTTACTTTGAATTGATACGTCTGGTTGTTTTAATACTTTGTTTCAGATTAGTGTCCATGTAGCGAATTTTATTGTTCTTGGCATACATAAGTTAGTTGGTCTGAAATCTGGCATCATTTTTATATAAATTTTAGCCAGGCTTTAATAGCTTCTTACGATTATTGCTGTTCAATGAAACTATTTCTTGGTAGTAAGCTTCAATCTGTTACTTTTTCGGAATTTGACATTTATCAGTTTTCTGGCATTAAATTCTTTTCCTTAGACCTTATTAACTTGCTTTCGCTTCTGTTTATAATTTTTTGTGGACTACTAACTTAATTCGTTTCAGTTCTTGATTTTGAAACTAGCGTCCCAATCTAAATTTCAGAGTGTTAAACACCACTCACTTAATTTAGTTTGCATTAATCTTAGTATTTAAAAGATGCAACTCGTTGATTAAAATTAATAATTTTGATTACATTCTAATGCAATTTAATTTCACCAATTATTAAACTCATATTATTTTTTGAGCTTGGTAACTAATTGCTGAAAGAATTAGAAAATCTGTGAATTATCAAATTTTATTTAGGAGAAATAGACAATTTGATTTTATCAGTTGAGTTTTGGCTTACTGATCATGTATATATTTCAAATTGAAATTTATTCAGTGGTAGAGATTTCTGTTTGATGGCGTGAGCAATTCAATTATACTAATTTCTTCCAAAAAATAATGGTTTCTGGTGAGACTAGTGATTGTTAATTATTGGAATTCTTTAACAACGAATTGAATGGGAATGGAATTATGAAAAATCGTATTGTGATTGTTGTGATTAATGTGCGATCCAGAAACATTCTCTGTGTGGTTTTTGTCTGAAAGTGAGGAAGTTCCTTTGATTGACGTGCTTGAGTTATATGTAGGTGTACATGATGTTTTCCAGGTAAAAGTGGTGAAATCCGTTTTAAAATTGGGTTAGTAGTTATCTAAATATAGCAACATGAAAGAAATAGGCCTATTGAACGTTAAAATTCGAAATCTTTTAACAATGAAATCCAGTGCAACGGAAATATTTCAAAAATCCTTATAAATGGAAAACAATATTAGTCAAGTAAATTCATTAACAGATATCTCCATTTCAATGGAAAATGATGAAATTTCATGCCCTCAGTGTCTAAAAAGGTTTCCAACCAGGAAAGGTTTGAATATACACAAGGCGAGAAAACATGTGATAACAGAATCTGAAGTTACTGCGCAAGATTTTGCTAAAGAACTTGCAAAATTAAAGTCAACCATATGGTTAATAAAGAGAATTCCAAGAGGAGCTCGAAATGCAGTCGCAAAGAGATTAGCATCCATAATAGAGACATGCGTAAATAGAAATGATTTCATCTCGTGGAAAAATTTGTTAACCTTTTCGTTTGTTCATCTAAAAATCCCTAAGGATCGCAGCGCGAAATCCATTACCCAGATTATTAAACGCAATTTAGATGAAACTGTGTCAACAGATTATTCATCTCGTCTAGGGAAAAAGCGCACTCTAAACTTAGCGAAAAGAATAGAAGCAAAAATTGCCGACTTTGATACCAGAGGGGCCCTAAGGTTGTTAAGCTCCGATGATATTTTGGCTCCAATGAACGAGGAAACATATCTCCATCTCAAAACCAAACACCCAGCTCCTTCCAGGAATTTTAATTTACCCGATCCTCCAAACGACCTTGATCCTAAAATCATAGTGGATCGTGGAATGGTGTCAAAAGCTATTTGTAGTTTCCCTAGTGGTTCTGCATCAGGAATTGATGGTTTGTCACCTCAACACTTAAAAGATCTTATTTCCAGATCAGCAGGTGATGCGGCATCATATCTGCTGGAGCAGATCACAAAGTTAATAAACCTCATACTGAGCGGAAATATCAATCTTGAAATATGCAAATATTTCTTTGGTGCTAATTTATGTGCGCTTCAAAAGAAGGATGGAGGACTTAGACCCATAGCTGTTGGATGTACATTTAGACGTTTAGCATCTAAGGCAGCAGTTTCCTCTGTGTATGACAAATGCTCCTCTTATTTGCAACCTCATCAACTTGGATTTGCGACTAAAAAAGGAACCGAAGCTATTATACATGCTACCCGCAGTTACATACAAGCACATAAGAATTCTAATTACGTCTTTCTCAAGATCGATTTCAAAAATGCTTTCAATTCTGTAGAAAGAGATCTTATGCTACAACAAGTTAAAGAAGTACTGCCTCAATTATATTAATTTTTTTGGCAAAGTTATGCTCAACCTTCAATCCTATTTTTTGGTGAACGAACAATTTTATCACAAGTTGGCTGTCAACAAGGTGATCCAGCTGGTCCAATGCTTTTTAGTCTGGCCATCCACCCAATAGTTCGCACTTTATCGTCTGAACTAAATATCTTCTACTTGGATGACGGTAGCTTAGGTGGTTCTCCACAGTCAGTTTACAAAGACATGAAGACTGTGATAGAAGAATCAAAGAAACTTGGTCTTGAAGTTAACCCGTCTAAATGCGAACTTTTTTTCACATCTGGGAATCCAGACAAAGAAGTCGAATCCCAGTTTCAAGAATTGCTACCTGGGATACGGACGGTACTCAAAAGTGAATTAACTCTCTTGGGATCACCTCTCCTTGATGATGGATATGAGGAAAAGTTTGATGAGCATTTAAATAGATTAAAAACAATAACTGAGCGTCTGAAGACTTTACCAGCTCATATTGCCTTTTTTCTACTTAAGAATTGCCTGGGAATACCGAAATTTATCTACTTTTTACGCACCACTCCCACATGGTCCATGCCTTCCAAAGTACTTCAGCTTGATAATTGCCTGAAATATGCACTTCAGTCTATCATCAATTATTCTTTGAATGAAAATCAATGGACTCAAGCAAGCTTACCAATTCGCTTAGGAGGTTTAAGCGTAAGAAAAGTCTCTGATTTAAGCCTTCCAGCTTTCCTGTCCTCATCTTTTGGAGTGAAGCCACTTGTCTCCAACATACTAAATATACCAGTTGACAAAGTGGAAATTCATCACCTGACGGAGGGATTGGAGATATGGAATGGTATATACAATAATGAGACTCCTGCCGTGTTGGACTCACAACAGAATTGGGATAAAATTATATTAACAGCAATAATTGATAAAGAATTGGTCCCTGAAAATACATATGATATAGCCCGTTTTAAATCCTTACAAAGAAAAGAATCTGGGGCATGGCTACAGGCAACACCGTCAAAAAATATTGGAACTTTCTTGGACAACAACACGTTTCAAATTTGTGTCGCTCTACGTCTCGGTTTAAATATCTGCCATAGTTTCAAATGTACATGTCAAGAACAGGTTGATGAAAAAGGCTTACATGCGTTAAGCTGTTCTAGGAGTGGAGGTCAAATTTCTCGTCATGGAGAACTGAATAATATAATAAGACGAGCTCTTGCCAGCATTGATGTCCCAAGTATTTTGGAACCATCTGGAATGTCTCGAGATGATGGGAAACGACCAGATGGAGTAACATTAACCCCTTGGAAAATGGGGCAACGACTGGTATGGGACGTTACATGTGTTGACACTTTTGCACCTTCCCATTTACCTTCAACATGTAAAGAGGCAGGAAATGCTGCTGAGATAGCCTGTAAACGAAAACACACCAAATATTCAAAATTAAAAGAAGATCATATATTCATCGCCTTTGCTACAGAAACTATGGGAGTTTTTAGCCGGGAAGCTAGGGAGTTCCTAAAGGAAATTGGGTCGAACTTAAACCTCAAGACGGGAGATACGAGAAGTGCACAATTTTTACTTCAGCGTATTAGTTTAGCAATACAGAGAGGTAATGCGGTCAGCATTTTAAGTTCCTTCCCTTCTTCAAAAATGGAAGAAGTTTTTTATTTGAGATGAACCTGAATTTATGAACACTTTCGACTGAAAAGTTTATAAACTAAATTTTATCAACTCCGTGATATTTTCTCCTGTTATTTCCAAACATGTGGAGGATGGACTTATTCGCTATTTTTAGTTATGAAGTTAATTTGTTCTATACACACACATACACACACAAAGTACTAGTTACATTTTCCATCATTGTTACTGTCATTATCCTTATTATTTAATTTGTAAAGTATATGTAGCAACCAGCAAGTAATGTGTACTTTACATATGCAAAAAAATATAGAAACAAATTAGCAATGTAAAAAAAATTGTTATTTATGACTATGTACATTATTACATGAAATTATGGGTATATTTTATTTTGAAATATATCTATTACTCTACAAAAAAAATTTGTAACAATCAAAACGTGTTCATTTTAGTGTTTTTTTAAAAGTATTTAAATATTTACGTTATTACGGACGAACATTCTAAACGAATTTATTGTATTATTGCACTATTTATATGGGCAGAGTGATTTAAAGTATTATTTATTATAATAATTTCCTTCAAATGTTACTTGAAATTGTTAAAGAAAATAAATTGTTATACTGAATTTGGTTGGCTTTGAATTAATATGTTTCTCGTATAAATCCTAAACAATTGTTATTTCCTGATTTTAATATTCATTTGTTAATCTGTTATTTTTATATTGAGATTTATCAGAGTTCCAGAAGAGTATGTGCTACTCAAAGCACAGTACCGTATTGTGATTGGCTGTATCGTCCTAACTGATAGTTCGTTATTCCGGACTTATTTTTCTTTTGAGATGTTTGGAGGAATTAGATAGTTTCTCGTTTCTTCTAGGCTTTTCACCATATGTTTTTGTCCAGCACCTAACTAGATTTGCGTTTCATGTCACCATATTATTTTTGTCTTGCATCTTGCCTTTTTTTAAAAAAAAAAAATTACTGTGCATGTGAATTGAAAAATTGAGGTTCGATTGGTCCAGTTAGGTTGTTATAAGTTTATTGTTAACTAACCAATGGTTTGTGTCTATGAATATTGGGAATTGATTTGATCGTTGAACCACGTTAATTAAAGATAGTCTGTCTCTAAAAAATGAAAGGTAAAAAAATCTTACCTTTTGAATGAACGGAAGTTTGAATAAATATCAAGTTTTGTATATTTGTTAGCACCTTATATTTGAGGGTTGATCTTTTTATTATTTCTTTATTATAATTAGTAGTTAGTGTTGCGTATAGTAGCTTCATTAATGTACATATATTCATTCTTTCTATTAAGTGTAATGATAATGTATTTCATGATTGTTGAATTGATACTTTCATATTTAATATAATTCTTGAGTGTAAAGATTTACTGCTGTTATTTTTAATTATTTAACATTTGATCAAATTTTAAAACTTGAAATCAAATTTAAAATGTCTGCGCGAGAACAGTCAGCTTGATTTGATCGTTCAAAAGATGACAATATAAACCTTGTTACTATAGATCAGACAGGGCACATGACAAATGATAGTTTAAGTAGGGTAGCTATGAGCCTGATCCCCCTCGAGGTCACGTTTTTAAGCTTTGTGATCGTGTGGAAAAAATTAGAGAATTTATAAATTAGAAGAATCTTTTACAAGGAACTTTAGTTGTCTTGCTCAGGCTCCGACAGCAGTTCACGTGGAGAATAGTGCATTAGCAAGAGACAACTTAGGTTTTTGTACAGGTACTAATCAAAATTGCTCTTTTAGCCTGTTATATTTAGGCAAGTTCGGTTTCAAGTTTCAAAGAATAGCTCAGTGTTGCCAACTCCTGATAGACCAACGAACAATTATCAGAGCATTTCTGATTACCATAAGAGAGTTTCTTTAGTTAAAAATTCGTATCCTAGAGACATGTTTCAAACCGTTAAGCCAATGCCTCATGATCATAGATACTTTGAAAGATTGCCGAGTATTTTTTCAAATTATGATAATCATGTTCATGTTAATAATGCAGTTGTTAGTACAACTCCGCATTATATTAGTAAATATTCTTTTCATAAATTTATTGAATGTTTTAATCAAAATTAAAAGCGATTAAAGACATTGATGGCAGATTTTTTTTAAATTGTGCTGATAAATGAAAAATTAGTGGGTTACTTTCTTGCCCGATGATTGTTGTCTATAGTATATTGTTAACACGCAGTGAAGGGGGTTTTCAGGAGGAAGTACATTACTAATAACTCTTCATGGGATAAAGAGTTATTAGTAATGATAGTAACTCTTCATTTAAAAGAAAATACTTACAGATTTGTGCCAAATAAAGTAAAACATTCCTTAGTATGTGAAAGATGGTTCTGAAAACACAAGTTAAATGAAGCAGGGGCTCAGTTAGTTGAAGATATTTATTACGCATCTCTTGTCTTGAGATATAATTGCAGTGAATCACAACTTATTAACACTTTGTTAAATGGAATGAATCCATTAGTTAGATTTAGGATCCTTCAGAAGCACGTGTCAAAATCATTGTCCGAATTAAAAGAAATCTGTAGTGGTTATTCTAAGCAATTTGTGGAACAACTTAAATATATGAAAAATATGGGAGCTAGATCTACTGCAAGAGTGGCAGGTGTTAATAAATATTAGACTTCTTTTGAGAATACTTAGAAAGAAATGTTCGTAAGTTTAAATCTATACGAAAGGATGTGGTTGGAAATAATGTCTCTGAGCGTGGTTTCGAATATAGGGATATTCCATCACAGTCTGACGAACCGATTGGTTCTTTTGATGAGGCAGTTATTAATAATGTTAAAAATCGGGTTTTTGCCGAAATGGATCTAAGTATAATTTATCAATTGAAATTTTTCTTAGGAAATTTGCATTTGAGGACTATTCGGTATTGGAGGACTATTGGAGGTAGAGCTGTGCCTCAAAACACTAGAGCTTCTTTGGGAACTGAATATTTAAGCAATATGGAGGTTAGTTTAACTTTGAATTTATCCGGGTCGTTTGAAAATGTAAAACTCAGAGTGGTGAAAGAACTTCCTTGTGATTGCTTACTGAGTATACCCTTCATGCGAATAATATCGTTTGTGGTTGATTACTCGAAGAATAAATTAGCATTACGTAACAACAGAGAAACAAGAGTTTTGTATTGTGGATTGGAAAGGACGTTAGCAACCGAAATTTCCGGTCAAGTGAAATCTCGATTTAGGTTCGGAACTCATTCTGCCGTTTTAATTTTCTAAATATTGAGGAAGGAAAAATAATAAAATATCTTCGTTTTTGTAGCAGAGTTACAACTCCTATTTTTCGTAACGATTGTGGGTTACAGTTGTACTTACGGATTAGTGAACGATACAGTTCGAATTGAAGTTAATGGGATGGTACTTTCTCACGATCTAGGCTTGCAGGAGTGTGTAGGATCTGATCCCATGTTGTCATCTTATGTTGAACGAAAACCTCTCGGGATCGATGCTACGACATTTAACAATTTTCGTCGATTACATCTAGTACGGATAAGCACGGAAATGTTTGATGATAGCAAAAAGGAATATCTTAAGATGGAAAGAGAATGTCACAAAGGATTTACTTGCATCGACCACGAGAAGAAAAGAAAGGTCAAAAGAAGGAAGAAGAAGTCGGGATTATCGAATATCAGGAAAGTCAATGTAATTTTCGAAATGTGAATACAGTTCAACCGCGAGAAGCAACTGAAGATGTTCTATTGATTTTTTCTGAGAATATTATGAGCCAGAAGGATATTTTTGAAGTGATTCGGAAGTTTTTTTACTTAGACCTTGGACTATTTAATAAATTTTATGATCTAGTTAGAAAAAATAATAGTCTCTCCTCAAAATTGCAAACATCGTAGTGAAGATTTAAAGCCTAATACATTCCCTCCCATTCGCGAAAAATTTGGACATGAAAATCAGTACTTAGTTAATGGCATTCCAGAATCCGTGGACGTGATTTGGGAGGAATTTCAGAATGTTATTTATAACGAAATATGGTGTTTTAAAAATTTTGAATGTAAACTATATATGAAAAAATCCAATCCTTTTAAAGACAACACGTTTCCTCTACCAAAGAATGAGGAAAAATATTTGAAAATTGTATAGAATTGATTTCTCAAGGGATACTTGTAGTTGTGGACCACTCGACATTTGATTGCAGCTGCTCTTTGCATAACAATCAAAAATACATAAGGAATAGTCGGACATTTCTGTACAGCAAATTTCTTAATTATAGTGACGTTTGTCAGCCTCCTAAATTAAAGGAATGTTTTACTAGTTTAGCAGACAAACGAGTGTTCAGTTTTTTGGACTGGCAGAAAGCTTATACGCAAATGCTCTTTCACAAAGACACAAGGGAGATACCACTATCGTCACTCCTAAAGGCAGATACCAATATGCGAGAGTCCAACTAGGAATTAATACTGGAAGTTTCATGTTGGCACGAGTTGTGGAGGAAATTCTAGGTGATATAAAAATCAAGGTGTAAGAGTCTAAAACACTTTGATGATTTTTAATGTCATCTGATAATATTGTGGACCATAAGAAAACTTTAAAAATGAGTACTAAAGACTTAGGGAAGATGGGATTACTATCTCGCCAGATAAAAATTCATTCTTTGCAAGAAAATTAAATACTTTGGGTTTGTCGCAGGTGGCAACACCATAGAAATCGACCCCCTTCAGAATAGCTGTTGTTGAGATATACCTTCTACAAGGACTAGAATGAGAGAAATGATGATTTGTTGATTACTTAATTATTTTTTGAAATTTGTCAGTGCTATGCAAGAGTTAATGCCTACCGTTTGTAAAATACGTTCCATTAGATATTCTTTTGAACGGACATTAGAGCATCAGAATACCTTGAATAATTTGAAGAAAATGTTGATAGACAATGTGGACTTTTAAACATCTGATTCGGATAAGAAATTTTTCTTGCATTGGGACGGGTAAGAGAAAGAAATGTAGGCTGTATTTCAGAGTATATCCTCAATAATCATCTCCTTCTAGTTGTCTTCTATTCAAAAAATAACGGAAGCCGACAAGCATCGTAGTATCTCGATTTTATTAGACTCGAATAAGCTTTGGAAGTATTTAGTCAATAATTTTCAGGTTTTTAGCGACAATAAATCATTGAGTTGGTTATTAGAGAATTCCAAACGTTTGTTAAACTACGGACTATTTGTAGAAACATTCTGTCAGTTCTAATTTACTGTTGAACATATAAGGTTTCAAGACAATTTGGTTGTAGGTTTTCTATACCGTATGTATAACTTTTTTTCGTTTATTCATGTGCGTGGTCTTGTTGAAATCGTCATAATGAAAAAGAATTTGCGAGTTGCTAAATCATGGACTCTTAGTCTAGTTAAATAACGCATTGATGTTCTAGAGCGACAAGACCCAGAATTAAAAAAAAATATATTGAAATATTAAAGTACGGGGAAATATCATATACCTTGTTCTGAATAATGGGATTTTAATTAAGAAGAACAGGACACTCAATTATCCTTATAAAATCATGATTCCTAGATCTACAAAAAGTAATAATTAAACACATTCACAATCATGTATTGTCAGGTGGTCATACAAATGTTTACAGAATATTACCTAAAATAATGAATAGATACACGAGGAACACTATCGTAGATGATTTTATAAATTATGTGAGAGATTGTCCATTTTGCCAGACGATAAAGGGAAATAACAAAAAGACAATTGGACCATTCTCGTCAATATTGGACTGAATTGCAGACAGTTATATATTAGACATTTTTGGCCACCTTGCTGTTTCAAACGGGTTTAAGTTCATTCTTCTAGTTGACGACAATGCTTCTAGAATTGTTTCCATTTTGGAGAAAATGCGAACCTTAACCTCGAGGTTAATCTGTATTAAACTGTTTAGAACATTCAGTAGAATTGGCGTTCCCTCTACAATTTCTTGTTATAATGCTTTCTTCTTTATTTCTCAGCAATTTGAGACCATTCTGTTTTCTCACGGGGTAAAGCATGTTAGAATATATCTTCATCGTGCTTAAGCTAATATTTCTAAGCGAGTTGTCAAGGCAATTAAGTACTACTTTAGAGCCTACTGCTCTATTTAACAAACAGAATGGGATCCAATTGTTCTGGAGAAGCAATTTTCTTGAAATATATAGGTGAACACTCTTCTCTTAAATCTATTCTTACGGAATATTTTTACGGACATGTGTCAACTCCTTTAGAAATTCAGTGGAAACTTAATAGTCCATATTAGACTTCTTTTGATAAATCCGAAACATGAAATTTCGAGCTTCAAAATAAGTAGAGGTATGGAAAAGAAAGGAAAAATTTGGTAACTAAAATTAGAAAACATGTAGTTTTTAAGGTTTGAGATCAAATATTGATTAAAACATATATTAACTTGTCTCAGGCTGATAAACGTTCAAAATCCCTAAGTGACAAGTGGAAGGTCAGTTTTTGATATGACAACAATTGGCACCTAGTGCTGTACTAGTTTCGAACAAAGATAATATTAATGATTCTTACAAAAGAATGCTCGCGACAGAGATTAAAAATTTTCCACGCAGAAATGTTCATTGAAAAATCCTTAATAATTAAGTCTTTAATTACTTCAATCCAATTTTCCGTAATCTTTAAAACTCTAAGTAGTATTAGAACTTCTTGAAAATTGTAATAAATGGAATTTTTGAGAATAAATTTTTGAAGCTAATACTTCTTTCATGAACAGTAAATTTTGAAATTATAAGGTAAGATTGTAAGAAACTTCCAACCAAGTTTTAAGTAACATCTTTAAATAGTTGACATTTTAAAGGTGTTTTCAAATTTTTATTGTTCAAGATATTAAGAATTCAAAAATTACTCTCTTTAACTATCTTAAATGTAAAGAATGTAAATTGTCTGGCCAAAGAAATATCTTATAGGTTCATTATTTATCACATGTGAATGATTTATGTAAAATGTCAAATTTTAATACATATTTTATTGATTTCTTGTCTTAAGTTTTTCAGTGTAACTATATTTGCATCCTAAGACGAGAAAAATTCTTAACATATTTTTCTTTAAGCTGGCCAGGAAGAATTGTGACAACCTCCATTTTTTGCCGCAATAATTTCTATGGATTTTCATTTTTGTATCAGGACTTTTGGTACGGCACTGTGTGACTCTAAAACCATGGGGTTTTATCGGATTGAAAAGAGACGTTTTGCTATAGGTGTGGAACGGACTATTTTATGTGAAATCATTATGAAAAGAAAAAGCTTTGTTTTTATTTTTTCTAATAAAAAGGAACAAAAGAATAGATAAGTTGCATTAAATATGAAGAAAGGTTGAACATAAAACACATATAAAGTAATCTATTTGTTTTGTAACGAGCATTATGTATTTTTACGCTGCTAAACAACTTTTGCACCCTTGAGCTCTGCCTCGTTGCTTGTGCAATGCTTTGCTCGTGCCAGAAGCTTGGAAGAATTGAACTTTGCCAAAGGTGCTGTTTGGTAGCACCGAAGCAATCCCAACCGTGTTTTCTATCTCTTACGTCACAAGTTGCAGTATGAAAGCTAAAGCGGGTTTGTGTTAAATCTAACAGAGATTCTTTCTAATTGAATTCCTTTCTATTTTGTGGATGTTCGCAACTACGACGCATGGATTTGTGTTCGACATCTTCGGACTTCTTTAAGCATACTCATTAATCACCGAGTGGCTTTGATTATGTTCGAAAATTTAAGGCAGCTGCATTTTCAACTAAATGTCTGGTCGTTATTGATAGAAATAGACAAGACATTGGTGTTAAAGTGTTTGCGGTAAGCGTAGAAACATATTTTTATATTTTTCTCTGACTGCCCTTTTTCGACTATTTTTTTGTTGACAATTATTTGTCACAATTTTTCTGTTTGCTTTTGATGTAATCTTTTGGAGGATAAATATCTTTTGATTAATTACTTTGCTAGTAGCAGTTCAGAGTTGCACTTTGATTGTACAGTTTGTACTATTTCGGGGTTTCGAAAGAGTTGTTTATTCTAGCGGCCCACTTAAGTCCTTTTTCAGTTTCGAGTATTTTTCCCTTCTTGGTTTGGTTTGATGGTTGTTTGTTTTAGTTTAGCTTTCCACTTAAGTTATTTCACTTTTGAGTATTTTTGTGTGAATAGAATGGTTGGGAGGTTGATATATGTACTTTACTGTCCCACTTAAGTGGTTTCAATTACAACTATTTTGTGTTTATAGTTTGGTTTTGGTTAGAGTCAAACTTACGTTGCTTCAATTTTAAGCATTTTTACTTCATCAGTTTGGTTTGTTCATTTGGTTTAGCGTCTCACTTATGTTGTTCCAGTGATGAGTATTTTTGCGTGATGTGCATGATTTCCAGATTGGTTTCTTTAATTTAGCGTCTTACTCATGTTATTTCAGTTTTGAGTAATCCTGCGTAACTAGTCGAATCTGTAACACGTTTCATTTGTTATAGAATAAAGTCCCCTTTATTTCTAAAAGATTCGAGTACTTTGCAGAGTTAGTTTAATTTGTTAATGATTCGTTGGTTTTTGTTAATTTGACGAGTGTAAAGTTAGCAGGACCACTTTTGAAAATTATAAATATATGCACACCATAGGTTTGTACTCCGTTTGTACCGGTCTGTACCGTAAAAATTTTCGTTTGTACCGATCTCAAATTCGAAAAAATCGAAAAATAAAGTCGTCCTGCTAAGTTCACGTGAACTTAGCAGGACCACTGATAAATCTCTAATAATTTGATGATTTTTCCGTACAAATCGTTTGCACCGGATTGTACCGTAAAAATTTTCGTTTCTACCGGTATCAAATTCGAAAAAAATCTATAAAAAATGTCCTACAAAGTTCGCGTAAACTTAGCAGGGCCACTGATAAATTACTACAAATTTGATGATTTTTCTGTACGTATCATTTGTACTGCGTTTATACCAGACTGTAGGTTAAAAAGTGTCATTTCTACCGGTCTCAAATTCGAAAAAAACGAAAAATAATGTGTTCCTGCTAAGTTCTCATTAACTCAGCAGGACCACTGAAAAATTACTACAAATTTGATAATTTTTCTGTAGTATTCATTTGTACTGCGTTTGTACCGGATCGTACTGTAAAACGTTTCATTTTTACCGGTCTCAAATTCAACAAAATCGAAAAATAAAGTGGTCCTACTAAGTTCACGTGAACATTGCAGGACCAGAATACAAATTTCTGCAAATATTAAGATTTTTCTGTTTGAATCGTTTGTTCTACGTTTGTACCGGATTCTACCATAAAAATTTGCGTTTGTACCGATCTCAAATTAGACAAAATCGAAAAGAAAATGATCCTACAAAGCTCACGTGAACTCAGCAGGACCAATGATATATTACTTCAAATTTGATGGTTTCTTTGTAGTCGTCGTTTGTACTGCGTTTGTAACGGATTGTACTATAAAAAATTTCGTTTGTACCGGTCTCAATTTAGAAAAAATCGAAACATAAACTGATCCTGCTAAGTTCACGTGAGTTTAGAAGGACCACTGATAAATTTCTACAAAATTGATGATTTTTCTGTACGAATCGTTTGTACTGTGTTTGTATCGGATTCTAGCGAAAAATTACGATTCTACAGGTCTCAAATTCGAAAAAATAATAAATAAAGTGGTTTTGCTAAGTTCACGTGAACTTAGGAGGACCACTGAAAAGTTACTAAAAATTTTATGATTTTTTGTACGAAACGTTTGTACTGCGTCTGTACCGGATTGTACCTAAAACGTTTCGTTTCTACCGGTATCAAATTCGATAAAATCGAAAAGAAAATGGTCCTACAAAGTTCACGTCAACTTAGCAGGACCACTGAAATATTACTACAAATTTGATCTTTCAGTACGAATCGTTTGTACTACGTTTATACCAGATTGTAGGATATAAAGTTTCATTTTTACCGGTCTGAAATTCGAAAAAATGGAAAAATAAAGTGGTCCTGCTAAGTTCACGTGGACTTTGAAGGACCACTGATAAATAACTACAAATTTGATGATTGTTCTGTAGTAATCGTTTGTACTGCGTTTATACCGGATTGTACTGTAAATATTTTCGTTTCTACCGGTTCAAATTCGAAAAATTCGAAAATAAATTAGTCCTACTAAGTTCGCGTGAAAATAGCAGTTCCAGAAGACAAATTTCTGCAAATTTTAAGATTTTTCTCTTTGAATCGCTAGTTCTACGTTTGTATCGGATTCTACTATAAAAATTTACGTTTGTACCGGCCTCAAATTCGATAAAATTGAAGGGAAAGTTGTCCTACAAATTTCACGTAAACTTAGCAAGACCACTGATAAATTACTAGAAATTTGATGATTTTTCTGTACGAATCATTCGAACTGCGTTTGTACCGGATAATACCGTAAAACGTATCGTTTTTACTGGCCTCAAATTGGAAAAAAGTCGAAAATTAAAGTGGTCCCGCTAAGTTCACGTGAACATTGCTAGACCAGAATACAAATTTCTGCAAATCTTATGATTTTTGTTTGAATCGTTTGTTCTACGATTGTACCTCATTGTACCGTAAAATTTTTCTTCTTTCCCGTTTTCAAATTCGATAAAATAAAAAAGAAAATGGTCCTACAATATTCACATGAATTTAGCAGGACCACAGAAAAATTTCTACAAATTTGATAATTTTTCTGTACGGATCGTTTGAACTGCGTTTGAACCGAATTGTATCTCAAAAAGTTTCGTCTACTGGTCTCAAATTCGAAAAAAATAAAACTTAAGTGGTGCTGGTAAATTCACTTGAACTTAGCAAGACCACTGATAAATTTCTACAAATTTTAAGGCTTAATCGTTTGTAGCGGATTATACCGTAAAAAGTTTCGTTTCTACCGGTCTCATATTCGAAAATAAAACAAAAATAAAGTGGTGCTGCTAAGTTCATGTGAACATAGCAGGACCAGAATACAAATATATGCAAATCTTAAGATTTTTCTCTTTGAATCGTTTGTCCTACGTTTGTGCAGGATTGTACTGTAAAAAGTATCGTTAGTTCCGTTCTCGAATTCGATAAAATCGAAAAGAAAATTATTCAGCGAAGTTTACGTGAATATAACTGGACCACTGAAAAATTACTACAAATTTGATGATTTTTCTGTAGGAATCGTTTGTAGTGCGTTTGTACCGGATTGTACTGTAAAAATGTTTGTTTGTGCTGGTCTCACGTTCGTAAAAATTGAAAAATATTTGTGGTCCTGCGAAGTTCACGTGAACTCGGCAGGACCACTGATAAATTTGAAAAATTTGAGAATTTTTCTGTACGAATCGTTTGTACTGCGTTTGTGTCTTATTGTATCGTAAAAAAAGTTTCGTTTCTACCGGTCACAAATTGAAAAAACGAAAAACAAAATGGTCCTGCTAAGTTCACGTGAACTCAGCAGAACCACTGATTAATTACTGAAATTTGATGATTTTTCTGTAGGAATCGTTTGTACCGCTTTTGTACCGGATTGTACCGTAAAAATTTCTTTTTACCGTTCTCAAATTCTATAATGTCGAACAGAAAATGGTGCTACAAAGTTCACGTGAACTTACCAGACCACTGAAAAATTTCTACAAATTTGATGATTTTTCTGTAGGAATCGTTTGTACTGCGTTTGTACCGGATCCAACCGTAAAAAGTTTCGCTTCTACCGGTCTCAACTTCGAAAAATAAAATGGTCCTGAAAGTTCACGTGAACTCAGCAGGACCACTGAAGAATTATTACAAATTTGATGATTTAACTGTTTGAATCATTTGCACTGCGTTTATACCGGATTGTATTGTAAAAGGTTTCACTTTACCGGTTCAAATTTGAACAAATCGAAAAATAAAGTGGTGCTACTAAGTTCACGTGAACATAGCGGCTCCATGGAAAAATTTGTTCAAATTGGATGATTTTTCTGTACCAATCGTTTATACTGCGTTCGTAATGGTCTGTACTGTAAAAATTTTCGATTGTACCGTTCTCAAATTCGATAAAATCGAAAAGAATATGGTCCTACAAAGTTAACGTGAACTTAGCAGGACCATTGAAAAATTAAAACAAATTTGATGATTTTTCTGTACGAATCGTCTGTTCTCCATTTGTATCGGATCGTATTGTAAAAAGTTTCGTTTGTACCGGTCTCAAGTTCGAGAGAAACTAAAATAAAGTGGTCCTGCTAAGTTCACGTGAACTCCGGGGGACCACTGATAAATTACTACCAATTTGATGATTTTCTGTAGGAATCGTTTGTTTTGCGTTTGTACCGAATTATACCGTAAAATGTTCCATTTCTG
This sequence comes from Thermobia domestica, assembly GCF_964235325.1. Lineage (NCBI taxonomy): Eukaryota > Metazoa > Arthropoda > Insecta > Zygentoma > Lepismatidae > Thermobia > Thermobia domestica. The sequence goes on from NC_137457.1 coordinate 189,979,394, forward strand.
CCGGTCTCAAATTCGAAAAACTCGAAAAACAAGTGGTCTTCATAAATTCATGTGAAAATAGGAGAACCATAATACAAATATGTGCAAATCTTAAGATTTTTCTCTTTGAGGCGTTTCCTCTGCCTTTGTACCGGATTGCTCCGTAAAAATTTCGTTTGTACCGGTCTCTAATTCGAGAAAATCGAAAAGAAAATGGTCCTACATGGTTCACGTGAACTTAGCAGGACCACTGAAAAATTTCTACAAGTAGATAGGGAATGGGGATTCTGTAGACAAATTTATTATTAGCTCATTTTAACAATATGTCACTCTATCATCTCTAATAACTTCTAATCTACCCCTAATAATTTCTAGCGCACTACCTATCCCCAAATAACTTCTAGCGCCATATCAAATAACTTCTATCTTACTCATAATAACTTCTAACACATTCTATCGCTAAATTTAGTTACAAAAAATCACTAAATCTGGTTCAAAAAATCACTAAACCTAGTTACAAAAACAAAGAAACCGGTAAATTTAGTTACAAGAAATCACTAAATCTAGTTACAAACAAAAAATCGTTAACTCTAGTTATAACCGGTTTTGAATTCAAAAAAATCACTAAATCTAGTTACAAAAACAAAAAATCACTAAATTTAGTAAAATAAAATTACGAAACACTTTTATGATTTTACCATAAAAGTTAAATAAATTCTACATAATTACATAATTGTTACTAATTAGTATATTGAAAGTTACAAATTAGTATATTGATAGTGAAATCTTCTATTAACTTCATTCTCTATTGTAAATAATGATTTCTTAAACTCAGTCCACTGATCATAATTCAAACTGAATAAACATCCATTAATTTCAAATATTACTTGTGTTTGATCTTGTACATCTTTTACAATCACATTGAATGAATTAGTAAGAATAAATTTCTTCTGAGGTTCCATACTACCAACCCACTTTTATAAGATTAGTTTTATTTAGGTCGTTTTTATTATTCAAATAGGTAGTCATAGCTTATTTGTTATAGGGAGAATTTCATAAACCACTTATCACTTAAATTTACATACAGAATTCAACAGTTGGATAATTATCTTTTAAACCAGTATATTTGATTTTTAATCCATCTTTAACAATATCATCAATCATCTTGTCTGTCATATGCTTCGTAAATCTAGGTGGAAGAAATACCTTAAAGTCATCACATTCAACTAAAATACTCTTACCAAACTTAGTTTTTATTTTTTCCATTTTCTCAAAATTATTTTCTGTATCTAATTCTAATTCTCTTAATCCAATAACTTGTTTTTGTTCAAGACTTTCAAGCTTCTTTAAAAAATCAACGTGTTTTGCCATATTTATCATCTAGAATTTTTTCTACTAGTCACGAATTTCATTAAGTATGTCATTGATTCTGTTAACAATATCTCTTACATTTTCATCTGTTAATTCACCATTCATGAGCTTAATTACATTAAGCTCATCTTTAAACATCCCAATTCGATTCACCATATTTTTATAATACTCTTTCTTTGAAGCTTTATTAAATCGTGTTGATAGACCAGTGATAATAGCAGAAGCCGAAGCAAATTCAGTTGTAATAATTAAATATACTGTAACAGGAATAAACACATTGATAAACCCTGTAGAAGCTGACAATAAAATTGATAACGTAATAAGAGTAGTATAAACACATTTTATTCGCTTAAACTTCCTTTTGTTTTTCATTAATAACTTCTCAAGATTTAATATAGTATCTTCAATTAACGCAATTAAATTCTCACGTGGAATGTTATCTGGAATAGTCATTTTATTAAATAAGTTTTTACGATAATATCATAAACACACTTACAAACTAAACAAATCTAATAAACATATAATTGATTTATATCTTCTCAATTATTTTTTCTTTCTCAATATCGTACTCTAAGTTCTTGTTACCAATCATAACAACATAGCAAATCGTTTTATCTGGTACATCACTTTCAAAATTAACAGTCAGTTTCAAATTAGTTCTATCACTTACAGTCACTGTTTTATGTTTGCTTGTATTAATTATGAACATTGGTCTATTTTGTAGAAACTCCTTCGGGTAATAATACATCTCAGTGTTTCCAATTGTAGCTCGCTTATATACCGTATACATTTCATAAGCTTTCAAATACTTATGTTTTGCAAAATCTAAGTTTAAAGATTCTAATGGGAAAAAATCAATTCTAGAATTACGAAAATGGATATTCTGAACTTTACAATGATCAAAATAACTTGAATCCTTTTCTTGATTATCATTTCTACCAGTTTGGAAAAAAAGTAATCACGAAATTAGGCATATCAAATTCACTTGAGTTAAATGTGTGGTTAAATCGAATTCTAAGTACTTCCCACTAACAGTCTTCTGTAAACATTGATACGTGTTGAATGAAATAGGAATCTTACCTTCTTTTAACATATTAGATCTTAACAAGGTAGCATACTTAGGTTCATAATTAACAATAGGCATTCTTAACTTCATATTTGTAATCTTAACTTTACCTGGATGCGGTTGATTGTCTTCATATGTTTCATCCTGCTTTTTTTTTCAAATAGCAAATGCGTTATCATCAGAACCACTTCTTTTAAATGTATATTTCAATCCTCGTTTCCACATAATATCTTTAAAATCTGAACAAAATCCTGGCAAAAGTCTTAGCAAAAACACTATTTCTTCATCTGTTCTTGCCCACGTAATTTCTTCCCATCCACATTCATCATAATGATGTGCTTCTGGTTTTGAAATCGTACATGTGTTTACAGCTGTTGAAGTTAAACGAGGATAATCTATAATATCCAATATCTGTCAATGCTTACTAACTTTAATTTGAGAAAACAAATGTGGGAAGAAATTATTAATAAGTCTAATATTTTGACCAGTAGTATATTCTCCATCAGCATCTCTACCTCCAATTTCAAAAGTTACATAAATATCAGCATAATTAGGATGCATGAAGCCATCACCCACGTCAATATCAAATTCAATAGACCTGTTTGGTATATTTAAATTCTCGATTGTTTTTTGATTAGGTTTAAAGGATTGTAATTAATATGATTCTATCTTATTCATATTTATTATAAAAATATTTGTAATCGTTTTATGAATTAAGCACATAAAATAAATCCATAAAAACTTAAATATAACTTCTCCAAATATCCTTATTCCTATTCACCTGACTAGTAATTTCTGAAAAACTATACCCATCTGTAAACATTTTTAACACTGTAAAGCATACATGCCCACAAATTACCTCGTTAAAATGTTGTATACGGCTGCTATTGTACTCTATATTATAACTAAAATATTTCACCAGTGTTTTTGGTGGATTACCTCCAAATGAATCAAACACATACTTTCTATTTCCTTTTTTCCAATAACAAATCCAGTGCGTTCCTATATTTTTAGACGTATCAAAATTAACAATACCACTCTCATCCTTCCTTGGCTGTTTTGGCAATTCATCACTCACAAATACGCCTCTAAAGTTTCTTATCTTAAGTTTTTTAACAAATTGTTATAGGTCTAAATTACTTAAAGGTTTATTTTTTTCTTTTCCTTTACTGTTTTGGAGTTTACGCTTTTTGAAAGCTTACCACCTTGTTTTTCTTCCATTGCTAAGTTATGTCGCTTTTGTTCTTCTAATTCCATTTTATTCTTTTTTGCATCATCTACAGTCTTAGCAATAGCAGCCGCACCTCCAGCAACAGCACCTAGAGCACCTATTAAAGCTAAAATCGTTGGAATAGTAAATATAAAACCACCATAATCAAATTTATTATCATTTGTCTTCATTTCTTTGTTTATTTTCTTAAGTTGTGGTATAGAAAGAGATAGAGACATACATTGTCCTTTACTTAGTTTTGCTTCTTTTTGTTTGAGTTGTTGTTAGATAAAATGTGATCTATATTTAATTGTTTAAGTTCAGCATTAGGAATCGTAAATGTAAAACCTTTTAACTGCATATTTATTATATAATTAAAGATTTTTATGAAAATTACCATAAAAAGTACATATAAACCTAAATCTAAAAAATACTTATAAACCTAAACCAAATATTACTTTTGTTACTTATAAACCTAAACTAAATCTTACTTTTGTATTCATCACTAAAGCAGTTCCAAGAGCAGATAGTTTTTCAGTTATTAAATTAGCATTTTTAGCAAAAACTCTCCCAAGCTTTATTTTCTAATTCCTTATCTGCAATATGTCTTGATTCTGTATCTTTATTATCCCTATAGTATATATCATGTTCTTTACAAGCCTCATCTAATGGGTTAATACCTTTATCACCTCTTTCTAATCCTTCTTGAAGTTTTGTACCCGGAAAACAATATTGAAATCCTGGAATATACAACTCAAATGGAAGTTTATTAATCAAATCATTTACTAATCCTTTACCATACTTCCCACTATTCCAAAATTTTGGTGGCAGCGTATTCAATATCTTTATCAAATAACCTATACCTTTTGGATCATTAGGTATAAATTGTGAAAGTTTAGAATTAATCATATCCATAATACCTACTTTCTCATTATAAAAGTTATCATTTCCAGATTTTTCTTCTCCATAACAATCAAGCGATCAATCAGTTTTCTCACATCATCCATCCATATGTATTATTTTGATAATTCGTTATATACCTTTATTCCTTCTCCAGATTTTGGTGTCTTTTTTGAAGGTGTTGTTGGTTTTATATATTCATCCCAAATAGGTTTGATAATTTCTTTATACTTTTACCTTACTAGATTTTTGTTTTCTTGTATTCGGATCATTATTATGAAATGCAACACTAGAATCAATTACTATTTGTTTATATTTTTCTAGATCATCATTATATTTTGTTGGATTATGTTTTGTCAATAATTCCCATAAACCTTCTGTTCCTGTATAATGTCGATTATTAATAACTAAATCATCACTATGAATTATAACTTCTGCGTTTCCTATCATATGTATAATTTTCCCATCTTCATCATATGGTTGTATTCCAAAACTTTTATCATCTCTAGTTGCATAATATCTTGAGGCAATCTTACCAAAATGAGTTGTTGCTAAAGATTCTATTCTTTCTACTTTATATTTAATTTGTTTTTTCATGTGTTTTATTTCTTCTGTTATAGGCGTATCACTTTCATTTATAGGACTGTCATACAAAGGTGGTGTTTCTAATAAGCTTGAATCCACTCTCGCACTTTTATACACAACTGGAACTAACTCTTGAATTAGATTTTTATTTTCTTCTGCTACTTTTGATATATCTTGCCCTAAATCTTTAATTGCATCAATAACAGGCTGATATTGTTCTTTAAATTTCTCATACTTATTTCCATTACTTTGTTTAATTTCCTTAAATCTTTTAATAAGTTCTTCTTTTAACTTAATATACTTCTTAGCTTTATTAACATCCATTTATTATATAAAGAAAAATAAAAACATAACATAACATATCATAACATAACATAACATAATATATACGTTCACCTTCATTCATATACGTTTAGTTTTCACTTTTATAAATTCTTTAATTTTATTTCTATATTAACAATTATTCACCTTCCTAGTCATATCTATTGTTAAGAAACCATGTTCTTTACTCCAACACTTATTACATAATGATTGTAATTTTCCAAACGACATATCAGATGCAACAAATTCATCATATATATGTCCTGTCTAAATATACAAAGAAAGTTTAAGTTGTCCCTAATTAATTGTTTTGGTACTTTAGAATATGTTTGTCCAAGATAGAAACAGTTCAAACCCTTACGACGACCTCGAGTAAAATATTCTCTAACGTGATTTTGTTCTTCTAATATGAAATCATCAAATACTACTACAGAATAGTCCTCACATTCATCTAATGGAATAATCTCTTCATTGTTTCCTTTTATTATTGCTTTTGTGTCTTTAATATTACGTTCTATATCTCGAAAAAAGTTGTATTAAGTGTTGGTATTTAGGTTGATTTAGACTTTTAGAACAGATATACACATTTGCATATTTTAGCCATTTAGGTACCAACAAAAAATTAAGTTGTTTTACCACATCCACTAGGCCCAACTATTAAACATCTTATATCATCAGGTAACAACTCACCATTCCTCTTTCTCTTCGCCGTTTCTTCTGTTAACCTTACTTTAATATCCCAATTATCCATTTTATTTATTTATTATATAATAAATGAAAGTATTTAATTTAAATGGTTATTCATCTGTATTAAACATGTCATTGCATTATCCATTTGAAAATATTTAGAAGTAGCTGTTGCAGGATTTTACACAACATACTTAACTCCAAACATTACAGAAAAGAACAACAAATTAACATTAGTACAAATTAGATGATTTTTCTGTACCAATCGTTTGTACTGCTTTCGTACCGGTCGCTACTGTAAAAATTTTCGATTGTACCGTTCTCAAATTCGAGAACGACCACTGAAAAATTTCTACAAATTTGATTATTTTTCTGTAGGAATCGTTTGAACTGAGTTTGTACCGGATTGCACCGTAAAAAGTTTCGTTTGTACCTGTCTCAAATTCGAAAAAGTCGAAAAGAAAACGGTCTTACATAGTTGACGTGAACTTAGCAGGACCACTGAAAAACTACAACAATTTTGAAGATTTTTCTGTACGAATCTTTCGTGCTGGTGTGTACGGGATTGTACTGTAAAAATTTTCGTTTGTACCGGTCCGAAATTCGAAAAAATCGAAAAATAATGTGGTTCTGCTAAGTTCACGTCAACTTAGCCAGACCTCTGATAAATTCCTACAAATTTGAAGGTTTTTCCGTACAAATCATTTGTACCTGATTGTAACGTAAAAAGTTTCGTTTCTACCTGTGTCAAATTCGAAAAAATTGAAAAAAATTGGTCCTACAAAGTTCACGTAAACTTAGCTCACCACTGAAAAATTACTACAAATTTGATGATATTTCTGTAGGAATCGTTTGTATTCCGCTTGTACTGGACTGTACCGTAAAAAGTTTATTTTCTACTGGTATCAAATACGAAAAAATCGACAATTAAAGTGGTCCTGCTGAGTTCACGTGAACTGAGCAGGACCACTGATAAATTTCTACAAATTTGATGATTTTTCTGTAGGAATCGTTTGTATTGCTTTGTGCCGGGTTGTACTGTAAAAATGTTTGTTAGTAGTGCTCTCAAATTCGTAAAAATTGAAAAACAATCTGGTCCTGCGAAGTTCACGTGAACTCAGAAGGACCAGTGATAAATTTGTAAAATTTGAGTTTTTTTCTGTACGAATCGTTTGTACTGCGTTTCTGCCGGATTCTACCATGAAAAGTTTCGTTTCTACTGGTCTCAAATTCGAAAATAAAACACAAAATAAGGTGGTCCTGCTAGGTTCACGTAAACGTAGCAGGACCACTGATAAATTACAACAAATTTGATGATTTTTCTGTAGTAATCGTTTGTATTGCGTTTCTACTGGACTGTACCGTAAAAAGTTTCGCTTCTACCGATCGAAAATTGGGAAAAAATAGAAAAAAAATTGGTCGTGCTAGGTTCACGTGAACTCAGCAGAACCACTGAAAAATTAGTGCAAATTGGATGATTTTTCTTTCCCAATCGTTTGTACTGCGTTCGTACCGGTCTCTACTGTAAAAATTTTTGATTGTACCTTTCTCAAATTCGATAAAATCGAAAAGGAAATTCTCCTACAAAATTCACGTGAACATAGAATGTCTTCTGAAAAATTACTACAAATTTGATGATTTTTCAGTGCCAATCGTTTTTATTCCGTTTTTACCCGATCGTACGGTAAGAAATTTCCTTTCTACTGGTCCCAAATTCCAAAAAAATGAAAAATAATGTGTTCCTGCTAATTTCGCGTGAACCTAGAAGGGCCACTGATAAATTTCTAGAAATTTGATGATTTTTCTGTACGAATCGTTTGTACTGGGTTTGTACCAGATTGTACCGCAAAAAGTTTCATTTCTACTGGTCTCAAATTCGAAAAAAAATAATGTGGTCCTGCCAAGTTCACGTAAACTCAGCAGAATCACTGATAAATTACTACAAATTTGATGACTTTTCTGTAGTAATCGATCGTACTGTGTGTCTGCCCGATTGTACTAAAAAAATCACTTGTGCCGGTCTCAAATTACGAAAAATCGAAAAATTAAGTGTTCCTGTTAAGTTCATGTGAACATTGCGGGACCAGAATACAAATTTCTGCAAATCTTAAGATTTTTCTGTTTGTATCGTTTGTTCTATGTTTATGCCGGATTGTACCGTAAAATTTTTCATTAGTACCGTTCTCAAATTCGATAAAATTGGAAAGGAAATGGTCCTACAATGTTCACGTGAAATTAGAATGATCACTGAAAAATTAGTAGAAATTTGATGATTTTTCAGTACGAATCGTTCGTACTCCGTTTATACCGAATTGTAGGGTAAAAAGTTTCTTTTCTACCGGTCTCAAATTCTATAAAATCGAAAAATAAATTGGTTTTGCTAAGTACACGTGAACATAGCCGAACCAGAATACAAATTTCAGCAAATCTTCTGATTTTTTAATGAATCGTTTGTTGTACCGAATTGTACAGTAAAATTTTTCTATTTTCACGTTTTCAAATTAGATAAAATCGAAAAGAATATGGTCCTACAATGTTCACAATAACCTAGCAGGACCACAGAAAAATTTCTACAAATTTCATTATTTTTCTGTATGAATCGTTTGTATTGCGTTTGTACCGGATTTCTCCGTAAAACGTTTCGTTTCTACCTGTGTCAAATTGGAAAAAACGAAAAAAAAGTGGTCTACAAAGTTCACGTAAACTTACCTGAACCACTGAAAAATTACTACAAATTTGAAGGTTTTTCCGTACAAATCGTTTGTACCGGATTGTAAAGTAAAAAGTATTGTTTCTACTGGTCTCATATTCGAAAAAAATAAAGTGGTCCTGCTAAGTTAGTGTGAACATAGCAGGACCAGAATACAAATTTCTGCAAATCTTAAGACTTTTCTCTTTGAATCGTTTGTTCTACGTTTGTGCGGGATAGTACCGTAAATATTTTCGTTTTTATCGTTCTCAAATTCGATAAAAAAGAAAAGGAAGTGGTCCAACAATGTTCACGTGAACTTAGATCGACCACTGAAAAATTTCTACAAATTTGGTTATTTTTCTGTAGGAATCGTTTGTAGTGCGTTTGTACCGGATAGCACCGTAAAAAGTTTCGTTTGTACCTGTCTCAAATTCGAAAAAGTCGAAAAGGAAACGGTCCTACATAGTTCACGTGAACTTAGGAGGACCACTGAAAAATTACAACAATTTTGAAGATTTGTTCTGTACGAATCGTTCGTACTGGTGTGTACGGGATTGTACTGTAAAAATTTTCGTTTGTACCGGTCCGAAATTCGAAAAACTCGAAAAATAATGTGGTCCTGCTAAGTTCACGTGAACGTAGCCGAACCTCTGATAAATTTCTACAAATTTGAAGGTTTTTCCGTACAAAGCGTTTGTACCGGATTGTTACGTAAAACGTTTCGTTTCTACCTTTGTCAAATTCGAAAAAAATAAAAAAAATGGTCCGAAAAAGTTCACGTAAGCTTAGCTGGACCACTGAAAAATTACTACAAATTTGATGATTTTTCTGTAGGAATCGTTTGTATTCCGTTTGTACTGGACTGTACCGTAAAAAGTTTATTTTCTACTGGTATTAAATACGAAAAAATCGACAATAAAAGTGGTCCTGCTGAGTTCACGTGAACTAAGCAGGACCACTGATAAATTTCTACAAATTTGATGATTTTTCTTTAGGAAACGTTTGTACTGCTTTGTGCCGGATTGTACAGTAAAAATGTTTGTTAGTAGTGCTCTCAAATTCGTAAAAATTGAAAAACAATGTGGTCCTGCCAAGTTCACGTGAACTCAGAAAGACCAGTGATAAATTTGTAAAATTTGAGTTTTTTCTGTACGAATCTTTTGTACTGCGTTTGTGCCGGATTGTACCATGAGAAGTTTCGTTTATACTGGACTCAAGTTCCAAAATAAAACCCAAAATAACGTGGTCTTGCTAAGCTCACGTAAACTTAGCAGGACCACTGATAAATTACTACAAATTTGATGATTTTTCTGTAGTAATCGTTTGTATTGCGTTTCTACTGGACTGTACCGTAAAAAGTTTCGCTTCTGCCAGTCTCAACTTCGAAAAAAATCCAAAAATAAAGTGGTCCTGCAAAGTTCACGTGAACTCAGTAGGACTACTTAAGAATTATTACAAATTTGATGATTCAACTGTAGGAATCATTTGTACTGCGTTTGTACCGGATTGTACCGTAAAACTTTTTGTTTCTACCCGTCTCAAATTCGAACAAATCGAAAAATAAAGTGGTCGTGCAAAGTTTACGTGAACATATCAGCATCAGAATACAAATTTCTGCAAATCTTAAGATTTTTCTGTTTGAATCGTTTATTCTACGTTTGTACCGGATTATACCTTAAAAAGTTTCGCTTCTACCGGTCGAAAATTGCAAAAAAAAAAAAAATCGAAAAAAATTGGTCCTGCTATGTTCCCATGAACACAGCAGGACCACTCGAAAAATTAGTACACATTGGATGATTTTTCTTTACCAATCGTTTGTGCTGCGTTCGTACCGGTCTCTGCGGTAAAAATTTTCGATTGTACCGTTCTCAAATTCGATAAAATCGAAAAGGAAATTCTCCTACAAAGTTCACGTGAACATAGAATGTTGAAAAATTACTACAAATTTTATGATTTTTCAGTGCCAATCGTTTGTATTCCGTTTTTACCCGATCGTACGGTAAAAAATTTCCTTTCTACTGGTCCCAAATTCCAAAAAAATGAAAAATAATGTGTTCCTGCTAATTTCGCGTGAACCTAGAAGGGCCACTGATAAATTTCTAGAAATTTGATGATTTTTCTGTACGAATCGTTTGTACTGGGTTTGTACCAGATTGTACCGCAAAAAGTTTCATTTCTACTGGTCTCAAATTCGAAAAAAAAATAATGTGGTCATAAAATATGTTCCATGTTTATGCCGGATTGTACCGTAAAATTTTTCGTTAGTACCGTTCTCAAATTCGATAAAATCGAAAAGGAAATGGTCCTACAAAGTTCACGTGAAATTAGAATGATCACTGAAAAATTAGTAGAAATTTGATGATTTTTCAGTACGAATCGTTCGTACTCCGTTTATACCGAATTGTAGGGTAAAAAGTTTCTTCTCTACCGGTCTCAAATTCTATAAAATCGAAAAATAATTTGGACCTACTAATTACACGTGAACATAGCCGAACCAGAATACAAATTTCAGCAAATCTTATGATTTTTGATTGAATCGTCTGTTGTCCCGAATTGTACCCTAAAATTTTTCTTTTTTCAAATTAGATAAAATCGAAAAGAAAATGGTCCTATAATGTTCACATGAACTTAGCAGGACCACAGAAAAATTTCTACAAATTTCATTATTTTTCTGTATGAATCGTTTGTATTGCGTTTGTACCGGATCGCACCGTAAAAAGTTTCGTTTCTACCTGTGTCAAATTCGAAAAAATCGAAAAAAAGTGGACCTACAAAGTTCACGTAAACTTAGCTGGACCACTGAAAAATTACTACAAATTTTAAGGTTTTTTCGTACAAATCGTTTGTTCCGGATTGCAACGTAAAAAGTTTTGTTTCTACCGGTCTCATATTCGAAAAAAAATAAAGTGGTCCTGCTAAGTTCATGTTTCTGCAAATCTTAAGATTTTTCTCTTTGAATCGTTTGTTCTACGTTTGTGCGGGATAGTACCGTAAATATTTTCGTTTTTACCGTTCTCAAATTCGATAAAATCGAAAAGGAAATGGTCCTACATAGTTCACGTGAACTTAGCAGCACTACTAAAAATTACAACAATTTTGAAGATTTTTTCTGTACGAATCGTTCGTACTGGTGTGTACGGGATTGTACTGTAAAAATTTTCGTTTGTACCGGTCCGAAATTCGAAAAAAATGAAAAATAATGTGGTCCTGCTAAGTTCACGTGAACTTAGCCGAACCTCTGATAAATTTCTACAAATTTGAAGGCTTTTCCGTACAAATCGTTTGTACCGGATTGTAACGTAAAAAGGTTCGTTTGTACCTGTGTCAAATTCGAAAAAATTGAAAAAAATTGGTCCTTCAAAGTTCACGTAAACTTAGCTCACCACTGAAAAATTACTACAAATTTGATGATTTTTCTGTAGTAATCGTTTGTATTGCGTTTGTACTGGACTGTACCGTAAAAAGTTTCTTTTCTACTGGTATTAAATACGAAAAAATCGACAATTGAAGTGGTCCTGCTGAGTTCACGTGAACTGAGCAGGACCACTGATAAATTTCTACAAATTTGATGATTTTTCTGTAGGAATCGTTTGTACTGCTTTGTGCCGGATTGTACTGTAAAAATGTTTGTTAATAGTGCTCTCAAATTCGTAAAAATTGAAAAACAATGTGGTCCTGCGAAGTTCACGTGAACTCAGAGGGACACGTGATAAATTTGTAAAATTTGAGTTTTTTCTGTACGAATCGTTTGTACTGCGTTTGTGCCGGATTGTACCATGAGAAGTTTCGTTTATACTGGACTCAAGTTCGAAAATAAAACCCAAAATAACGTTGTCCGGCTAAGCTCACGTAAACTTAGCAGGACCACTGATAAATTACTACAAATTTGATGATTTTTCTGTAGTAATCGTTTGTATTGCGTTTCTACTGGACTGTACCGTAAAAAGTTTCGCTTCTACCAGTCTCAACTTCGAAAAAAAATCCAAAAATAAAGTGGTCCTGCAAAGTTCACGTGAACTCAGTAGGACTACTGAAGAATTATTACAAATTTGATGATTCAACTGTAGGAATCATTTGTACTGCGTTTGTACCGGATTGTACCGTAAAACGTTTTGTTTCTACCCGTCTCAAATTCGAACAAATCGAAAAATAAAGTGGTCTTGCAAAGTTTACGTGAAAATATCAACACCAGAATACAAATTTCTGCAAATCTTAAGATTTTCCTGTTTGAATCGTTTATTCTACGTTTGTACCGGATTGTACCTTAAAAAGTTTCCCTTCTACCGGTCGAAAATTGGAAAAAAATCGAAAAAAAATTGATCCTGCTATGTTCCCGTGAACACAGCAGGACCACTGAAAAATTAGTACAAATTTGATGATTTTTCTTTACCAATCGTTTGTACTGCGTGCGTACCGGTCTCTAAGGTAAAAATTTTCGATTGTACCGTTCTCAAATTTGATAAAATCGGAAAGGAAATGGTCCTACAATTTTCACGTGAAATTAGAATGACCACTGAAAAATTAGTAGAAATTTGATGATTTTTCAGTACGAATCGTTCGTACTCCGTTTATACCGAATTGTAGGGTAAAAAGTTTCTCTTCTACCGGTCTCAAATTCTATAAAATCGAAAAATAAATTGGTTTTGCTAAGTACACGTGAACATAGCCGAACCAGAATACAAGCTTCAGCAAATTTTATGATTTTTGATTGAATCGTTTGTTGTACCGAATTGTACATTAAAATTTTTCTATTTTCACGTTTTCAAATTAGATAAAATCGAAAAGAATTCGGTCCTACAATGTTCACGTGAACTTAGATCGACCACTGAAAAATTTCTACAAATTTCATTATTTTTCTGTAGTAATCGTTTGTATTGCGTTTGTACCGGATTTCTCCGTAAAACGTTTCGTTTCTACCTGTGTCAAATTGGAAAAAACGAAAAAAAGTGGTCCTACAAAGTTCACGTAAACTCAGCAGGACCACTGATAAATTACTACAAATTTGAGGGTTTTTCCGTACAAATCGTTTGTACCGGATTGTAACGTAAAAAGTTTTGTTTCTACTGGTCTCATATTCGAAAAAAATAAAGTGGTCCTGCTAAGTGAATGTGAACATAGCAAGACCAGAATACAAATTTCTGCAAATCTTAAGACTTTTCTCTTTGAATCGTTTGTTCTACGTTTGTGCGGGATAGTAACGTAAATATTTTCGTTTTTACCGTTCTCAAATTCGGTAAAATCGAAAAGAAAATGGTCCAACAATGTTCACGTGAACTTAGATCGACCACTGAAAAATTTCTACAAATTTGATTATTTTTCTTTAGGAATCGTTTGTAGTGCGTTTGTACCGGATAGCACCGTAAAAAGTTTCGTTTGTACCTGTCTCAAATTCGAAAAAGTCGAAAAGAAAACGGTCCGACATAGTTCACGTGAACTTAGGAGGACCACTGAAAAATTACAACAATTTTGAAGATTTTTTCTGTACGAATCGTTCGTACTGGTGTGTACGGGATTGTACTGTAAAAATTTTCGTTTGTACCGGTCCGAAATTCCAAAAACTCGAAAAATAATGTGGTCCTGCTAAGTTCACGTGAATTTAGCCGGACCTCTGATAAATTTCTACAAATTTGAAGGTTTTTCCGTACAAAGCGTTTGTACCGGATTGTAACGTAAAACGTTTCGTTTTTACCTTTGTCAAATTCGAAAAAAATAAAAAAAAATTGGTCCGAAAAAGTTCACGTAAACTTAGCTGGACAACTGAAAAATTACTACAAATTTGATGATTTTTCTGTAGGAATCGTTTGTATTCCGTTTGTACTGGAGTGTACCGTAAAAAGTTTATTTTCTACTGGTATTAAATACGAAAAAATCGACAATAAAAGTGGTCCTGCTGAGTTCACGTGAACTGAGCAGGACCACTGATAAATTTCTACAAATTTGATGATTTTTCTGTAGGAATCGTTTGTACTGCTTTGTGCCGGATTGTACTGTAAAAATGTTTGTTAATAGTGCTCTCAAATTCGTAAAAATTGAAAAACAATGTGGTCCTGCGAAGTTCACGTGAACTCAGAGGGACCCGTGATAAATTTTTAAAATTTGAGTTTTTCTGTACGAATCGTTTGTACTGCGTTTGTGCCGGATTGTACCATGAGAAGTTACGTTTATACTGGACTCAAGTTCGAAAATAAAACCCAAAATAACGTTGTCCGGCTAAGCTCACGTAAACTTAGCAGGACCACTGATAAATTACTACAAATTTGATGACTTTTCTGTAGTAATCGTTCGTACCGCTTGTGTACCGGATTGTACTGAAAAAAATTCATTTCTGCCGGTCTCAAATTCCGAAAAGTCGAAAAATGAAGTGGTCCTGCTAAGTTCATGTGAACATAGCAGGACCAGAATACAAATTTATGCAAACCTTAAGATTTTTCTGTTTGAATCGTATGTTCCATGTTTATGCCGGATTGTACCGTAAAATTTTTCGTTAGTACCGTTCTCAAATTCGATAAAATCGAAAAGGAAATGGTCCTACAAAGTTCACGTGAAATTAGAATGATCACTGAAAAATTAGTAGAAATTTGATGATTTTTCAGTACGAATCGTTCGTCCTCCGTTTATACCGAATTGTAGGGTAAAAAGTTTCTTCTCTACCTGTCTCAAATTCTATAAAATCGATAAATAATTTGGTCCTGCTAATTACACGTGAACATAGCCGAACCAGAATACAAATTTCAGCAAATCTTATGATTTTTGATTGAATCGTCTGTTGTCCCGAATTGTACCGTAAAATTTTTCTGTTTTCAAATTAGATAAAATCGAAAAGAAAATGGTCCTATAATGTTCACATGAACTTAGCAGGACCACAGAAAATTTTCTACAAATTTCATTATTTTTCTGTATGAATCGTTTGTATTGCGTTTGTACCGGATCGCACCGTAAAAAGTTTCGTTTCTACCTGTGTCAAATTCGAAAAAATCGAAAAAAAGTGGACCTACAAAGTTCACGTAAACTTAGCTGGACCACTGAAAAATTACTACAAATTTTAAGGTTTTTTCGTACAAATCGTTTGTTCCGGATTGCAACGTAAAAAGTTTTGTTTCTACCGGTCTCATATTCGAAAAAAATAAAGTGGTCCTGCTAAGTTCATGTTTCTGCAAATCTTAAGATTTTTCTCTTTGAATCGTTTGTTCTACGTTTGTGCGGGATAGTACCGTAAATATTTTCGTTTTTACCGTTCTCAAATTCGACAAAATCGAAAAGGAAATGGTCCTACATAGTTCACGTAAACTTAGCAGCACTACTAAAAATTACAACAATTTTGAAGATTTTTTCTTTACGAATCGTTCGTACTGGTGTGTACGGGATTGTACTGTAAAAATTTTCGTTTGTACCGGTCCGAAATTCGAAAAAATCGAAAAATAATGTGGTCCTGCTAAGTTCACGTGAACTTAGCCGAACCTCTGATAAATTTCTACAAATTTGAAGGCTTTTCCGTACAAATCGTTTGTACCGGATTGTAACGTAAAAAGGTTCGTTTGTACCTGTGTCAAATTCGAAAAAATTGAAAAAAATTGGTCCTTCAAAGTTCACGTAAACTTAGCTCACCACTGAAAAATTACTACAAAATTGATGATTTTTCTGTAGGAATCGTTTGTATTCCGTTTGTACTGGACTGTACCGTAAAAAGTTTCTTTTCTACTGGTATTAAATACGAAAAAATCGACAATTGAAGTGGTCCTGCTGAGTTCACGTGAACTGAGCAGGACCACTGATAAATTTCTACAAATTTGATGATTTTTCTGTAGGAATCGTTTGTACTGCTTTGTGCCGGATTGTACTGTAAAAATTTTTGTTAATAGTGCTCTCAAATTCGTAAAAATTGAAAAACAATGTGGTCCTGCGAAGTTCACGTGAACTCAGAGGGACCCGTGATAAATTTGTAAAATTTGAGCTTTTTCTGTACGAATCGTTTGTACTGCGTTTGTGCCGGATTGTACCACGAGAAGTTTCGTTTATACTGGACTCAAGTTCGAAAATAAAACCCAAAATAACGTTGTCCGGCTAAGCTCACGTAAACTTAGCAGGACCACTGATAAATTACTACAAATTTGATGATTTTTCTGTAGTAATCGTTTGTATTGCGTTTCTACTGGACTGTACCGTAAAAAGTTTCGCTTCTACCAGTCTCAACTTCGAAAAAAATCCAAAAATAAAGTGGTCGTGCAAAGTTTACGTGAAAATATCAACACCAGAATACAAATTTCTGCAAATCTTAAGATTTTTCTGTTTGAATCGTTTATTCTACGTTTGTACCGGATTGTACCTTAAAAAGTTTCGCTTCTACCGGTCGAAAATTGGAAAAAAAATCGAAAAACAATGGTCCTGCTATGTTCCCGTGAACACAGCAGGACCACTGAAAAATTAGTACAAATTGGATGATTTTTCTTTACCAATCGTTTGTACTGCGTGCGTACCGGTCTCTACGGTAAAAATTTTCGATTGTACCGTTCTGAAATTCGATAAAATCGAAAAGGAAATGGTCCTACAATTTTCACGTGAAATTAGAATGACCACTGAAAAATTAGTAGAAATTTGATGATTTTTCAGTACGAATCGTTCGTACTCCGTTTATACCGAATTGTAGGGTAAAAAGTTTCTCTTCTACCGGTCTCAAATTCTATAAAATCGAAAAATAAATTGGTTTTGCTAAGTACACGTGAACATAGCCGAACCAGAATACAAATTTCAGCAAATTTATGATTTTTGATTGAATCGTTTGTTGTACCGAATTGTACATTAAAATTTTTCTATTTTCACGTTTTCAAATTAGATAAAATCGAAAAGAATTCGGTCCTACAATGTTCACGTGAACTTAGATCGACCACTGAAAAATTTCTACAAATTTCATTATTTTTCTGTAGGAATCGTTTGTATTGCGTTTGTACCGGATTTCTCCGTAAAACGTTTCGTTTCTACCTGTGTCAAATTGGAAAAAACGAAAAAAAAGTGGTCCTACAAAGTTCACGTAAACTCAGCAGGACCACTGATAAATTACTACAAATTTGAGGGTTTTTCCGTACAAATCGTTTGTACCGGATTGTAACGTAAAAAGTTTTGTTTCTACTGGTCTCATATTCGAAAAATATAAAGTGGTCCTGCTAAGTGAATGTGAACATAGCAGGACCAGAATACAAATTTCTGCAAATCTTAAGACTTTTCTCTTTGAATCGTTTGTTCTACGTTTGTGCGGGATAGTAACGTAAATATTTTCGTTTTTACCGTTCTCAAATTCGGTAAAATCGAAAAGAAAATGGTCCAACAATGTTCACGTGAACTTAGATCGACCACTGAAAAAATTCTACAAATTTGATTATTTTTCTTTAGGAATCGTTTGTAGTGCGTTTGTACCGGATAGCACCGTAAAAAGTTTCGTTTGTACCTGTCTCAAATTCGAAAAAGTCGAAAAGAAAACGGTCCGACATAGTTCTCGTGAACTTAGGAGGACCACTGAAAAATTACAACAATTTTGAAGATTTTTTCTGTACGAATCGTTCGTACTGGTGTGTACGGGATTGTACTGTAAAAATTTTCGTTTGTACCGGTCCGAAATACGAAAAACTCGAAAAATAATGTGTTCCTGCTAAGGTCACGTGAATTTAGCCGGACCTCTGATAAATTTCTACAAATTTGAAGGTTTTTCCGTACAAAGCGTTTGTATCGGATTGTAAAGTAAAACGTTTCGTTTTTACCTTTGTCAAATTCGAAAAAAATAAAAAAAAAAATGGTCCGAAAAAGTTCACGTAAACTTAGCTGGACAACTGAAAAATTACTACAAATTTGATGATTTTTCTGTAGGAATCGTTTGTATTCCGTTTGTACTGGAGTGTACCGTAAAAAGTTTATTTTCTACTGGTATTAAATACGAAAAAATCGACAATAAAAGTGGTCCTGCTGAGTTCACGTGAACTGAGCAGGACCACTGATAAATTTCTACAAATTTGATGATTTTTCTGTAGGAATCGTTTGTACTGCTTTGTGCCGGATTGTACTGTAAAAATGTTTGTTAATAGTGCTCTCAAATTCGTAAAAATTGAAAAACAATGTGTTCCTGCGAAGTTCACGTGAACTCAGAGGGACCCGTGATAAATTTGTAAAATTTGAGTTTTTTCTGTACGAATCGTTTGTACTGCGTTTGTGCCGGATTGTACCATGAGAAGTTTCGTTTATACTGGACTCAAGTTCGAAAATAAAACCCAAAATAACGTGGTCCTGCTAAGCTCACGTAAACTTAGCAGGACCACTGATAAATTACTACAAATTTGATGACTTTTCTGTAGTAATCGTTCGTACTGCATGTGTACCGGATTGTACTGAAAAAAAATTCATTTCTGCCGGTCTCTAATTCCGAAAAGTCGAAAAATGAAGTGGTCCTGCTAAGTTCATGTGAACATAGCAGGACCAGAATACAAATTTATGCAAACCTTAAGATTTTTCTGTTTGAATCGTATGTTCCATGTTTATGACGGATTGTACCGTAAAATTTTTCGTTAGTACCGTTCTCAAATTCGATAAAATCGAAAAGGAAATGGTCCTACAAAGTTCACGTGAAATTAGAATGATCACTGAAAAATTAGTAGAAATTTGATGATTTTCCAGTACGAATCGTTCGTACTCCGTTTATACCGAATTGTAGGGTAAAAAGTTTCTTCTCTACCGGTCTCAAATTCTATAAAATCGAAAAATAGTTTGGTCCTGCTAATTACACGTGAACATAGCCGAACCAGAATACAAATTTCAGCAAATCTTATGATTTTTGATTGAATCGTCTGTTGTCCCGAATTGTACCGTAAAATTTTTCTTTTTTCAAGTTTTCAAATTAGATAAAATCGAAAAGAAAATGGTCCTACATAGTTCACGTGAACTTAGCAGCACTACTAAAAATTACAACAATTTTGAAGATTTTTTCTGTACGAATCGTTCGTACTGGTGTGTACGGGATTGTACTGTAAAAATTTTCGTTTGTACCGGTCCGAAATTCGAAAAAATCGAAAAATAATGTGGTCCTGCTAAGTTCACGTGAACTTAGCCGAACCTCTGATAAATTTCTACAAATTTGAAGGCTTTTCCGTACAAATCGTTTGTACCGGATTGTAACGTAAAAAGTTTCGTTTGTACCTGTGTCAAATTCGAAAAAATTGAAAAAAATTGGTCCTTCAAAGTTCACGTAAACTTAGCTCACCACTGAAAAATTACTACAAATTTGATGATTTTTCTGCAGGAATTGTTTGTATTCCGTTTGTACTGGACTGTACCGTAAAAAGTTTATTTTCTACTGGTATTAAATACGAAAAAATCGACAATTGAAGTGGTCCTGCTGAGTTCACGTGAACTGAGCAGGACCACTGATAAATTTCTACAAATTTGATGATTTTTCTGTAGGAATCGTTTGTACTGCTTTGTGCCGGATTGTACTGTAAAAATGTTTGTTAGTAGTGCTCTCAAATTCGTAAAAATTGAAAAACAATGTGGTCCTGCGAAGTTTAATTGAACTCAGAGGGACCCGTGATAAATTTGTAAAATTTGAGTTTTTTCTGTACGAATCTTTTGTACTGCGTTTGTGCCGGATTGTACCATAAGAAGTTTCGTTTATACTGGACTCAAGTTCGAAAATAAAACCCAAAATAACGTTGTCCGGCTAAGCTCACGTAAACTTAGCAGGACCACTGATAAATTACTACAAATTTGATGATTTTTCTGTAGTAATCGTTTGTATTGCGTTTCTACTGGACTGTACCGTAAAAAGTTTCGCTTCTACCAGTCTCAACTTCGAAAAAAATCCAAAAATAAAGTGGTCCTGCAAAGTTCACGTGAACTCAGTAGGACTACTGAAGAATTATTACAAATTTGATGATTCAACTGTAGGAATCATTTGTACTGCGTTCGTACCGGATTGTACCGTAAAACGTTTTGTTTCTACCCGTCTCAAATTCGAACAAATCGAAAAATAAAGTGGTCGTGCAAAGTTTACGTGAAAATATCAACACCAGAATACAAATTTCTGCAAATCTTAAGATTTTTCTGTTTGAATCGTTTATTCTACGTTTGTACCGGATTGTACCTTAAAAAGTTTCGCTTCTACCGGTCGAAAATTGGAAAAAAAAATCGAAAAAAATGGTCCTGCTATGTTCCCGTGAACACAGCAGGACCACTGAAAAATTAGTACAAATTGGATGATTTTTCTTTACCAATCGTTTGTACTGCGTGCGTACCGGTCTCTACGGTAAAAAATTTTCGATCGTACCGTTCTCAAATTCGATAAAATCGGAAAGGAAATGGTCCTACAATTTTCACGTGAAATTAGAATGACCACTGAAAAATTAGTAGAAATTTGATGATTTTTCAGTACGTATCGTTCGTACTCCGTTTGTACCGAATTGTAGGGTAAAAAGTTTCTCTTCTACCGGTCTCAAATTCTATAAAATCGAAAAATAAATTGGTTTTGCTAAGTACACGTGAACATAGCCGAACCAGAATACAAATTTCAGCAAATTTTATGATTTTTGATTGAATCGTTTGTTGTACCGAATTGTACAGTAAAATTTTTCTATTTTCACGTTTTCAAATTAGATAAAATCGAAAAGAATTCGGTCCTACAATGTTCACGTGAACTTAGATCGACCACTGAAAAATTTCTACAAATTTCATTATTTTTCTGTAGGAATCGTTTTTATTGCGTTTGTACCGGATTTCTCCGTAAAACGTTTCGTTTCTACCTGTGTCAAATTGGAAAAAACGAAAAAAAAGTGATCCTACAAAGTTCACGTAAACTCAGCAGGACCACTGATAAATTACTACAAATTTGAGGGTTTTTCCGTACAAATCGTTTGTACCGGATTGTAACGTAAAAAGTTTTGTTTCTACTGGTCTCATATTCGAAAAAAATAAAGTGGTCCTGCTAAGTGAATGTGAACATAGCAGGACCAGAATACAAATTTCTGCAAATCTTAAGACTTTTCTCTTTGAATCGTTTGTTCTACGTTTGTGCGGGATAGTACCGTAAATATTTTCGTTTTTACCGTTCTCAAATTCGGTAAAATCGAAAAGAAAATGGTCCAACAATGTTCACGTGAACTTAGATCGACCACTGAAAAATTTCTACAAATTTGATTATTTTTCTTTAGGAATCGTTTGTAGTGCGTTTGTACCGGATAGCACCGTAAAAAGTTTCGTTTGTACCTGTCTCAAATTCGAAAATGTCGAAAAGAAAACGGTCCGACATAGTTCACGTGAACTTAGGAGGATCACTGAAAAATTACAACAATTTTGAAGATTTTTTCTGTACGAATCGTTCGTACTGGTGTGTACGGTATTGTACTGTAAAAATTTTCGTTTGTACCGGTCCGAAATTCGAAAAACTCGAAAAATAATGTGGTCCTGCTAAGTTCACGTGAATTTAGCCGGACCTCTGATAAATTTCTACAAATTTGAAGGTTTTTCCGTACAAAGCGTTTGTACCGGATTGTAACGTAAAACGTTTCGTTTTTACCTTTGTCAAATTCGAAAAAAATAAAAAAAATTGGTCCGAAAAAGTTCACGTAAACTTAGCTGGACAACTGAAAAATTACTACAAATTTGATGATTTTTCTGTAGGAATCGTTTGTATTCCGTTTGTACTGGAGTGTACCGTAAAAAGTTTATTTTCTACTGGTATTAAATACGAAAAAATCGACAATAAAAGTGGTCCTGCTGAGTTCACGTGAACTGAGCAGGACCACTGATAAATTTCTACAAATTTGATGATTTTTCTGTAGGAATCGTTTGTACTGCTTTGTGCCGGATTGTACTGTAAAAATGTTTGTTAATAGTGCTCTCAAATTCGTAAAAATTGAAAAACAATGTGGTCCTGCGAAGTTCACGTGAACTCAGAGGGACCCGTGATAAATTTTTAAAATTTGAGTTTTTCTGTACGAATCGTTTGTACTGCGTTTGTGCCGGATTGTACCATGAGAAGTTTCGTTTATACTGGACTCAAGTTCGAAAATAAAACCCAAAATAACGTTGTCCGGCTAAGCTCACGTAAACTTAGCAGGACCACTGATAAATTACTACAAATTTGATGACTTTTCTGTAGTAATCGTTCGTACTGCATGTGTACCGGATTGTACTGAAAAAAATTCATTTCTGCCGGTCTCAAGTTCCGAAAAGTCGAAAAATGAAGTGGTCCTGCTAAGTTCATGTGAACATAGCAGGACCAGAATACAAATTTATGCAAACCTTAAGATTTTTCTGTTTGAATCGTATGTTCCATGTTTATGCCGGATTGTACCGTAAAATTTTTCGTTAGTACCGTTCTCAAATTCGATAAAATCGAAAAGGAAATGGTCCTACAAAGTTCACGTGAAATTAGAATGATCACTGAAAAATTAGTAGAAATTTGATGATTTTTCAGTACGAATCGTTCGTACTCCGTTTATAACGAATTGTAGGGTAAAAAGTTTCTTCTCTACCTGTCTCAAATTCTATAAAATCGATAAATAATTTGGTCCTGCTAATTACACGTGAACATAGCCGAACCAGAATACAAATTTCAGCAAATCTTATGATTTTTGATTGAATCGTCTGTTGTCCCGAATTGTACCGTAAAATTTTTCTGTTTTCAAATTAGATAAAATCGAAAAGAAAATGGTCCTATAATGTTCACATGAACTTAGCAGGACCACAGAAAAATTTCTACAAATTTCATTATTTTTCTGTATGAATCGTTTGTATTGCGTTTGTACCGGATCGCACCGTAAAAAGTTTCGTTTCTACCTGTGTCAAATTCGAAAAAATCGAAAAAAAGTGGACCTACAAAGTTCACGTAAACTTAGCTGGACCACTGAAAAATTACTACAAATTTTAAGGTTTTTTCGTACAAATCGTTTGTTCCGGATTGCAACGTAAAAAGTTTTGTTTCTACCGGTCTCATATTCGAAAAAAAATAAAGTGGTCCTGCTAAGTTCATGTTTCTGCAAATCTTAAGATTTTTCTCTTTGAATCGTTTGTTCTACGTTTGTGCGGGATAGTACCGTAAATATTTTCGTTTTTACCGTTCTCAAATTCGACAAAATCGAAAAGGAAATGGTCCTACATAGTTCACGTGAACTTAGCAGCACTACTAAAAATTACAACAATTTTGAAGATTTTTTCTTTACGAATCGTTCGTACTGGTGTGTACGGGATTGTACTGTAAATATTTTCGTTTGTACCGGTCCGAAATTCGCAAAAATCGAAAAATAATGTGGTCCTGCTAAGTTCACGTGAACTTAGCCGAACCTCTGATAAATTTCTACAAATTTGAAGTCTTTTCCGTACAAATCGTTTGTACCGGATTGTAACGTAAAAAGGTTCGTTTGTACCTGTGTCAAATTCGAAAAAATTGAAAGAAATTGGTCCTTCAAAGTTCACGTAAGCTTAGCTCACCACTGAAAAATTACTACAAAATTGATGATTTTTCTGTAGGAATCGTTTGTATTCCGTTTGTACTGGACTGTACCGTAAAAAGTATCTTTTCTACTGGTATTAAATACGAAAAAATCGACAATTGAAGTGGTCCTGCTGAGTTCACGTGAACTGAGCAGGACCACTGATAAATTTCTACAAATTTGATGATTTTTCTGTAGGAATCGTTTGTACTGCTTTGTGCCGGATTGTACTGTAAAAATGTTTGTTAATAGTGCTCTCAAATTCGTAAAAATTGAAAAACAATGTGGTCCTGCGAAGTTCACGTGAACTCAGAGGGACCCGTGATAAATTTGTAAAATTTGAGTTTTTTCTGTACGAATCGTTTGTACTGCGTTTGTGCCGGATTGTACCACGAGAAGTTTCGTTTATACTGGACTCAAGTTCGAAAATAAAACCCAAAATAACGTTGTCCGGCTAAGCTCACGTAAACTTAGCAGGACCACTGATAAATTACTACAAATTTGATGATTTTTCTGTAGTAATCGTTTGTATTGCGTTTCTACTGGACTGTACCGTAAAAAGTTTCGCTTCTACCAGTCTCAACTTCGAAAAAAATCCAAAAATAAAGTGGTCCTGCAAAGTTCACGTGAACTCAGTAGGACTACTGAAGAATTATTACAAATTTGATGATTCAACTGTAGGAATCATTTGTACTGCGTTTGTACCGGATTGTACCGTAAAACGTTTTGTTTCTACCCGTCTCAAATTCGAACAAATCGAAAAATAAAGTGGTCGTGCAAAGTTTACGTGAAAATATCAACACCAGAATACAAATTTCTGCAAATCTTAAGATTTTTCTGTTTTAATCGTTTATTCTACGTTTGTACCGGATTGTACCTTAAAAAGTTTCCCTTCTACCGGTCGAAAATTAGAAAAAAAATCGAAAAAAAATTGGTCCTGCTATGTTCCCGTGAACACAGCAGGACCACTGAAAAATTAGTACAAATTGGATGATTTTTCTTTACCAATCGTTTGTACTGCGTGCGTACCGGTCTCTACGGTAAAAAATTTTCGATTGTACCGTTCTCAAATTTGATAAAATCGGAAAGGAAATGGTCCTACAATTTTCACGTGAAATTAGAATGACCACTGAAAAATTAGTAGAAATTTGATGATTTTTCAGTACGATTCGTTCGTACTCCGTTTATACCGAATTGTAGGGTAAAAAGTTTCTCTTCTACCGGTCTCAAATTCTATAAAATCGAAAAATAAATTGGTTTTGCTAAGTACACGTGAACATAGCCGAACCAGAATACAAGCTTCAGCAAATTTTATGATTTTTGATTGAATCGTTTGTTGTACCGAATTGTACATTAAAATTTTTCTATTTTCACGTTTTCAAATTAGATAAAATCGAAAAGAATTCGGTCCTACAATGTTCACGTGAACTTAGATCGACCACTGAAAAATTTCTACAAATTTCATTATTTTTCTGTAGTAATCGTTTGTATTGCGTTTGTACCGGATTTCTCCGTAAAACGTTTCGTTTCTACCTGTGTCAAATTGGAAAAAACGAAAAAAAAGTGGTCCTACAAAGTTCACGTAAACTCAGCAGGACCACTGATAAATTACTACAAATTTGAGGGTTTTTCCGTACAAATCGTTTGTACCGGATTGTAACGTAAAAAGTTTTGTTTCTACTGGTCTCATATTCGAAAAAAATAAAGTGGTCCTGCTAAGTGAATGTGAACATAGCAAGACCAGAATACAAATTTCTGCAAATCTTAAGACTTTTCTCTTTGAATCGTTTGTTCTACGTTTGTGCGGGATAGTAACGTAAATATTTTCGTTTTTACCGTTCTCAAATTCGGTAAAATCGAAAAGAAAATGGTCCAACAATGTTCACGTGAACTTAGATCGACCACTGAAAAATTTCTACAAATTTGATTATTTTTCTTTAGGAATCGTTTGTAGTGCGTTTGTACCGGATAGCACCGTAAAAAGTTTCGTTTGTACCTGTCTCAAATTCGAAAAAGTCGAAAAGAAAACGGTCCGACATAGTTCACGTGAACTTAGGAGGACCACTGAAAAATTACAACAATTTTGAAGATTTTTTCTGTACGAATCGTTCGTACTGGTGTGTACGGGATTGTACTGTAAAAATTTTCGTTTGTACCGGTCCGAAATTCGAAAAACTCGAAAAATAATGTGGTCCTGCTAAGTTCACGTGAATTTAGCCGGACCTCTGATAAATTTCTACAAATTTGAAGGTTTTTCCGTACAAAGCGTTTGTACCGGATTGTAACGTAAAACGTTTCGTTTTTACCTTTGTCAAATTCGAAAAAAATAAAAAAAAAATTGGTCCGAAAAAGTTCACGTAAACTTAGCTGGACAACTGAAAAATTACTACAAATTTGATGATTTTTCTGTAGGAATCGTTTGTATTCCGTTTGTACTGGACTGTACCGTAAAAAGTTTATTTTCTACTGGTATTAAATACGAAAAAATCGACAATTGAAGTGGTCCTGCTGAGTTCACGTGATCTGAGCAGGACCACTGATAAATTTCTACAAATTTGATGATTTTTCTGTAGGAATCGTTTGTACTGCTTTGTGCCGGATTGTACTGTAAAAATGTTTGTTAGTAGTGCTCTCAAATTCGTAAAAATTGAAAAACAATGTGGTCCTGCCAAGTTCACGTGAACTCAGAGAGACCAGTGATAAATTTGTAAAATTTGAGTTTTTTCTTTACGAATCGTTTGTACTGCGTTTGTGCCGGATTGTACCATGAGAAGTTTCGTTTATACTGGACTCAAGTTCGAAAATAAAACCCAGAATAACGTGGTCCTGCTAAGCTCACGTAAACTTAGCAGGACCACTGATAAATTACTACAAATTTGATGACTTTTCTGTAGTAATCGTTCGTACTGCATGTGTACCGGGTTGTACTGAAAAAAAAATTCATTTCTGCCGGTCTCAAATTCCGAAAAGTCGAAAAATGAAGTGGTCCTGCTAAGTTCATGTGAACATAGCAGGACCAGAATACAAATTTATGCAAACCTTAAGATTTTTCTGTTTGAATCGTATGTTCCATGTTTATGCCGGATTGTACCGTAAAATTTTTCGTTAGTACCGTTCTCAAATTCGATAAAATCGAAAAGGAAATGGTCCTACAAAGTTCACGTGAAATTAGAATGATCACTGAAAAATTAGTAGAAATTTGATGATTTTTCAGTACGAATCGTTCGTACTCCGTTTATACCGAATTGTAGGGTGAAAAGTTTCTTCTCTACCGGTCTCAAATTCTATAAAATCGAAAAATAATTTGGTCCTACTAATTACACGTGAACATAGCCGAACCAGAATACAAATTTCAGCAAATCTTATGATTTTTGATTGAATCGTCTGTTGTCCCGAATTGTACCCTAAAATTTTTCTTTTTTCAAGTTTTCAAATTAGATAAAATCGAAAAGAAAATGGTCCTATAATGTTCACATGAACTTAGCAGGACCACAGAAAAATTTCTACAAATTTCATTATTTTTCTGTATGAATCGTTTGTATTGCGTTTGTACCGGATCGCACCGTAAAAAGTTTCGTTTCTACCTGTGTCAAATTCGAAAAAATCGAAAAAAAGTGGACCTACAAAGTTCACGTAAACTTAGCTGGACCACTGAAAAATTACTACAAATTTGAAGGTTTCTTCGTACAAATCGTTTGTTCCGGTTTGTAACGTAAAAAGTTTTGTTTATACCGGTCTCATATTCGAAAAAAAATAAAGTGGTCCTGCTAAGTTCATGTTTCTGCAAATCTTAAGATTTTTCTCTTTGAATCGTTTGTTCTACGTTTGTCCGGGATAGTACCGTAAATATTTTCGTTTTTACCGTTCTCAAATTGAGATAAAATCGAAAAGGAAATGGTCCTACATAGTTCACGTGAACTTAGTAGCACTACTAAAAATTACAACAGTTTTGAAGATTTTTTCTGTACGAATCGTTCGTGCTGGTGTGTACGGGATTGTACTGTAAAAATTTTCGTTTGTACCGGTCCGAAATTCGAAAAAATCGAAAAATAATGTGGTCCTGCTAAGTTCACGTGAACTTAGCCGAACCTCTGATAAATTTCTACAAATTTGAAGGCTTTTCCGTACAAATCGTTTGTACCGGATTGTAACGTAAAAAGTTTCGTTTGTACCTGTGTCAAATTCGAAAAAATTGAAAAAAATTGGTCCTTCAAAGTTCACGTAAACTTAGCTCACCACTGAAAAATTACTACAAATTTGATGATTTTTCTGTAGGAATCGTTTGTACTGCTTTGTGCCGGATTGTACTGTAAAAATGTTTGTTAGTAGTGCTCTCAAATTCGTAAAAATTGAAAAACAATGTGGTCCTGCGAAGTTTAATTGAACTCAGAGGGACCCGTGATAAATTTGTAAAATTTGAGTTTTTTCTGTACGAATCGTTTGTACTGCGTTTGTGCCGGATTGTACCATGAGAAGTTTCGTTTATACTGAACTCAAGTTCGAAAATAAAACCCAAAATAACGTTGTCCGGCTAAGCTCACGTAAACTTAGCAGGACCACTGATAAATTACTACAAATTTGATGATTTTTCTGTAGTAATCGTTTGTATTGCGTTTCTACTGGACTGTACCGTAAAAAGTTTCGCTTCTACCAGTCTCAACTTCGAAAAAAATCCAAAAATAAAGTGGTCGTGCAAAGTTTACGTGAAAATATCAACACCAGAATACAAATTTCTGCAAATCTTAAGATTTTTCTGTTTGAATCGTTTATTCTACGTTTGTACCGGATTGTACCTTAAAAAGTTTCGCTTCTACCGGTCGAAAATTGGAAAAAAAATCGAAAAACAATGGTCCTGCTATGTTCCCGTGAACACAGCAGGACCACTGAAAAATTAGTACAAATTGGATGATTTTTCTTTACCAATCGTTTGTACTGCGTGCGTACCGGTCTCTACGGTAAAATTTTCGATTGTACCGTTCTCAAATTCGATAAAATCGAAAAGGAAATGGTCCTACAATTTTCACGTGAAATTAGAATGACCACTGAAAAATTAGTAGAAATTTGATGATTTTTCAGTACGAATCGTTCGTACTCCGTTTATACCGAATTGTAGGGTAAAAAGTTTCTCTTCTACCGGTCTCAAATTCTATAAAATCGAAAAATAAATTGGTTTTGCTAAGTACACGTGAACATAGCCGAACCAGAATACAAATTTCAGCAAATTTATGATTTTTGATTGAATCGTTTGTTGTACCGAATTGTACATTAAAATTTTTCTATTTTCACGTTTTCAAATTAGATAAAATCGAAAAGAATTCGGTCCTACAATGTTCACGTGAACTTAGATCGACCACTGAAAAATTTCTACAAATTTCATTATTTTTCTGTAGGAATCGTTTGTATTGCGTTTGTACCGGATTTCTCCGTAAAACGTTTCGTTTCTACCTGTGTCAAATTGGAAAAAACGAAAAAAAAGTGGTCCTACAAAGTTCACGTAAACTCAGCAGGACCACTGATAAATTACTACAAATTTGAGGGTTTTTCCGTACAAATCGTTTGTACCGGATTGTAACGTAAAAAGTTTTGTTTCTACTGGTCTCATATTCGAAAAATATAAAGTGGTCCTGCTAAGTGAATGTGAACATAGCAGGACCAGAATACAAATTTCTGCAAATCTTAAGACTTTTCTCTTTGAATCGTTTGTTCTACGTTTGTGCGGGATAGTACCGTAAATATTTTCGTTTTTACCGTTCTCAAATTCGGTAAAATCGAAAAGAAAATGGTCCAACAATGTTCACGTGAACTTAGATCGACCACTGAAAAAATTCTACAAATTTGATTATTTTTCTTTAGGAATCGTTTGTAGTGCGTTTGTACCGGATAGCACCGTAAAAAGTTTCGTTTGTACCTGTCTCAAATTCGAAAAAGTCGAAAAGAAAACGGTCCGACATAGTTCTCGTGAACTTAGGAGGACCACTGAAAAATTACAACAATTTTGAAGATTTTTTCTGTACGAATCGTTCGTACTGGTGTGTACGGGATTGTACTGTAAAAATTTTCGTTTGTACCGGTCCGAAATACGAAAAACTCGAAAAATAATGTGTTCCTGCTAAGGTCACGTGAATTTAGCCGGACCTCTGATAAATTTCTACAAATTTGAAGGTTTTTCCGTACAAAGCGTTTGTATCGGATTCTAAAGTAAAACGTTTCGTTTTTACCTTTGTCAAATTCGAAAAAAATAAAAAAAAAATTGGTCCGAAAAAGTTCACGTAAACTTAGCTGGACAACTGAAAAATTACTACAAATTTGATGATTTTTCTGTAGGAATCGTTTGTATTCCGTTTGTACTGGAGTGTACCGTAAAAAGTTTATTTTCTACTGGTATTAAATACGAAAAAATCGACAATAAAAGTGGTCCTGCTGAGTTCACGTGAACTGAGCAGGACCACTGATAAATTTCTACAAATTTGATGATTTTTCTGTAGGAATCGTTTGTACTGCTTTGTGCCGGATTGTACTGTAAAAATGTTTGTTAATAGTGCTCTCAAATTCGTAAAAATTGAAAAACAATGTGTTCCTGCGAAGTTCACGTGAATTCAGAGGGACCCGTGATAAATTTGTAAAATTTGAGTTTTTTCTGTACGAATCGTTTGTACTGCGTTTGTGCCGGATTGTACCATGAGAAGTTTCGTTTATACTGGACTCAAGTTCGAAAATAAAACCCAAAATAACGTGGTCCTGCTAAGCTCACGTAAACTTAGCAGGACCACTGATAAATTACTACAAATTTGATGACTTTTCTGTAGTAATCGTTCGTACTGCATGTGTACCGGATTGTACTGAAAAAAAATTCATTTCTGCCGGTCTCTAATTCCGAAAAGTCGAAAAATGAAGTGGTCCTGCTAAGTTCATGTGAACATAGCAGGACCAGAATACAAATTTATGCAAACCTTAAGATTTTTCTGTTTGAATCGTATGTTCCATGTTTATGACGGATTGTACCGTAAAATTTTTCGTTAGTACCGTTCTCAAATTCGATAAAATCGAAAAGGAAATGGTCCTACAAAGTTCACGTGAAATTAGAATGATCACTGAAAAATTAGTAGAAATTTGATGATTTTTCAGTACGAATCGTTCGTACTCCGTTTATACCGAATTGTAGGGTAAAAAGTTTCTTCTCTACCGGTCTCAAATTCTATAAAATCGAAAAATAGTTTGGTCCTGCTAATTACACGTGAACATAGCCGAACCAGAATACAAATTTCAGCAAATCTTATGATTTTTGATTGAATCGTCTGTTGTCCCGAATTGTACCGTAAAATTTTTCTTTTTTCAAGTTTTCAAATTAGATAAAATCGAAAAGAAAATGGTCCTACATAGTTCACGTGAACTTAGCAGCACTACTAAAAATTACAACAATTTTGAAGATTTTTTCTGTACGAATCGTTCGTACTGGTGTGTACGGGATTGTACTGTAAAAATTTTCGTTTGTACCGGTCCGAAATTCGAAAAAATCGAAAAATAATGTGGTCCTGCTAAGTTCACGTGAACTTAGCCGAACCTCTGATAAATTTCTACAAATTTGAAGGCTTTTCCGTACAAATCGTTTGTACCGGATTGTAACGTAAAAAGTTTCGTTTGTACCTGTGTCAAATTCGAAAAAATTGAAAAAAATTGGTCCTTCAAAGTTCACGTAAACTTAGCTCACCACTGAAAAATTACTACAAATTTGATGATTTTTCTGCAGGAATTGTTTGTATTCCGTTTGTACTGGACTGTACCGTAAAAAGTTTATTTTCTACTGGTATTAAATACGAAAAAATCGACAATTGAAGTGGTCCTGCTGAGTTCACGTGAACTGAGCAGGACCACTGATAAATTTCTACAAATTTGATGATTTTTCTGTAGGAATCGTTTGTACTGCTTTGTGCCGGATTGTACTGTAAAAATGTTTGTTAGTAGTGCTCTCAAATTCGTAAAAATTGAAAAACAATGTGGTCCTGCGAAGTTTAATTGAACTCAGAGGGACCCGTGATAAATTTGTAAAATTTGAGTTTTTTCTGTACGAATCGTTTGTACTGCGTTTGTGCCGGATTGTACCATAAGAAGTTTCGTTTATACTGGACTCAAGTTCGAAAATAAAACCCAAAATAACGTTGTCCGGCTAAGCTCACGTAAACTTAGCAGGACCACTGATAAATTACTACAAATTTGATGATTTTTCTGTAGTAATCGTTTGTATTGCGTTTCTACTGGACTGTACCGTAAAAAGTTTCGCTTCTACCAGTCTCAACTTCGAAAAAAATCCAAAAATAAAGTGGTCCTGCAAAGTTCACGTGAACTCAGTAGGACTACTG